>NC_060276.1:52058253-52358253 GCF_021613505.1 Equus quagga
GAAGCAATGGAAAAAGATATTAAGTGACTATACTTCGATTAGACAAAAGAGACTTCAAGTCGGAAACTCTGACAAGAGACAAAGAAGAACATTATACAAGGATAAAAGGGCCATTTCACCAGGAAGATACAATAATTATAAATAAATATGCACCCAACATCATAGCACCTAAATATATAAAGCAAATATTGACATAACTGAAGGGAGAAATAGACAGGAATACAATAATAGTAGGAAACTTCAATACTCCACATTCAATAATGGATAGAACATCCAGACAGAAAATCAATGAGAACACTAGACTTGAACAATATTATAGACAAAATGGACCTAACAGACACATACAGAACATTCTACACAATAGCAGCAGAATATACATTCTTCTCAAGCACAGATGGAACCTTCTCCAGGATAGAACACATGTTATGTCACAAAACAAGTCTTAATAAATATAAGATGATTTAAAACATACCAATTATCTTTTCAGATCACAGAGGATTACAACTAGAAATCAATAGCAAAAGGAAAAATGGAAAATTTAAAAATAATTGGAAATTAAACTGCACACCTCTGAATAATCAATAGGTCAAAGAAAAAATCAAAAGGAATATTAGAAAATATCTTAAAACAAACAAAAATGAAAATACAAGATACAAAACCTATGGATGTAGCAAATCAATACTAAGAGAGAAGTTCATAATAATAAACACAATAAAAAGAAAAAAATACCAAATACTCAATCTAACTTTACAGCTCAAGGAAATAAAAAAGAATAAACTAAGCCCAACTTTAGCAGAAATAAATCAATAATAAAGATGAGAGATGAAATAGAGAATATAAAATAATAGAAAAATATCAAAGAACTTAATAGTTGATTTTTTAAAAAGATAAACTTGAAAAACTGCTAGCTAGACAGGCTAAGAATGTAAGGGAGAAGACTCATATAAATAAAAGCACAAATGAAATAGGAAACATTATAATTGCTGCCACATAAATTAAAAGGATTACGAGACATTACTGTGACCAATTATACGCCAACAAATTGGATAACCTAAAACAAATGAATAAATTCTAAAAACATACAAACTACCAAGACTGATTCATGATGAAATAGAAAATGTGAACAGATCTATAAACACTAAGGAGATTGAATCAATAATCAAAACCTACCAACAAAGAAGATCCTGAGACTAAATGGCCACACCAGAGGATTTTACCAAATATTTGAAGATAAATTAATGCCAATTCTTCTCAAACTCGCCCAAAATATTGAAAAATATGGAACACTTCCAAACTCACTTTATGAGGCCAGCATTACCCCAATATCAAAGTCAGACAGAGACACTACAAGAAAGGAAAACTATAGGCAATACTCCTGATGAACATAAATGCAAAAATCTGTAACAAAATCCTAGCAAACTGAATTCAACAGCATGTTGAAAGTATCATTCACCAACACCAAGTGGTATTTATCCCTAGGGTGCAAATATACTTCAGCATACAAAAATCAATTAATATGATACACTACATTAACAGAATGAAGGACAAACATCACAAGATCGTCTCAATAGATGTAGAAAAAAAATTTACAAAATTCAATACGCTGAATTCAAAATTCAAGCTTTTTATGATAAAAACTCTCAACAAACTAGGAATATAAGGAAATTACCTCAAAATAATGATGGTCATGTATGATAGGCCCACAAAAAACATCAGACTCAATGGTGAAAAACTGAAAGGTTTTCCTCTAAGATCTGAAACAAGTCAAAGATGCCCATTTTCACTGCTTCTATTTAACATAGTACAAGTAGTCCTAGCCAGAGGAATGAGGCAAGAAAAAGAAGTAAAAGCCATCCACATTAGAAAGGAAGAAGATAATTATCTCTGTCTGCAGATGACATTCACTTGTATGTGAAAATTCCTGAAGACTCCACATACAAAAATAACAAAAACTGGTAGAACTAAGAAACAAATTCAGTAAATTTGCAGGATACAAAATTTATGTACAGAAATCAGTTGTGATTCTATACACTAACAAGGAGCTATCCAAAAAAGAAATTAAGTAAATAATCTAATTTACAATAGCATCAAAAAGAATATAATATTTGGGAATGAACTTAACTAAGGAAGTGAAAGACTTGTATACTGAAAACAAATCATTGATGAAAGAAATCAGAAATAAATGGCAAGACATCCTGTGTTCACAAATTGGAGAAAGCATTATTAAAATGCCCACAATACCCAAAGCAATCTGCAGATTTGGTGCAATCCCTATGAAAATCCCAAGGTCATTTTTTTATAGAAATAGAAAAAAAATCTTAAAATCCATATAGAACCACAAAGAACAATCCTAAATAGCCAAATCTATATTGAGAAAGAAAAACAAAGCTGGAGACATCGTACTTTCTGATTCTAAATTATATTTCCAGACTCCAGTAACTAAAACAGTATGGTACTGTCATAACAAAGACATAGATATATAGAACAGAATAGAGAGCTCAGAACTATACCCATGAATATACGGGCAACTAATATTTGACAGAGTATGGATATTCTCTTCAACAAATGATGCTGTGAAAACTGGATATCCACATGTAAAAGAATGAAATTGCATATTTTTCTTACATCATAATAGAAAATCTACCAAAAATGGATTAAAAACTTAAATCTTGAAACTATACCAGTCCTAGAAGAAAATATACGGGAAAATCTTCATGAAATTTGCCATGGCAATAATTTTTTGAATATGACACCAAAAGCACAAGCAACAAAAGCAAAAATAAGCAAGTGGGACGGCACCAAACTAAAAAGCTTCTGCACAGCAAAGGAAACAATTAACAGAGAGGAAAAGCAACTTACAGAATGGGAGAAAATATTTGCAAACCATATATCTGGTAAGAGGTTAGTATCTAAATATATAGGTCTCCTACCACTCAATAGCAAAAACAAACAAAAAATAACCTGATTAAAAATGGGCAAAAGACCTGAATAGACATTTCTCTTAAAGAAAGATATACAAATGACTAAGAGATAGATGAAAAAATGCTCAACATCACTAATCATCGGGGAAATGCAAGTCAATACCACAATGAGATATTCCCTCACATCTGTTAGGATGGACATTGTCAAAAAGCCAAAAGATATGTGTTTTCTGAGAATGTGGAGAAAAGGGAACCTTTGGACACTGTTGTTGGGAATGTATATTGGTACAGTCACTATGGAAAACAGTAGGGAGGTTACTCAAAAATTTAAGAATAGAACTACCATATGATCCAGCAATCCTACTTCTGGATATTTATCCAAAAGAATTGAAATCAAGATCTTAAAGAGATACCTGCACTCCCATGTTCACTGCAGCATTGTTCATGATAGCCAAGATGTGGAAACAACCTCAAGTCCATTGCCAGATGAATCAATAAAGCAAATGTTGTCTATACATATGGTGGAATATTATTCAGCCTTAGGCAACGACACAGAAGAGCTTTAAGAACACTATGCTAAGTGAAATTAGCCAGTCATAGACTGAAACACTGCACGATTCCACTTATATGAGGTATCTAAAATAGTCAAGGTCGTAGAAGCAGAAAGTAAAATGGTAGTTTCCATGGACTGTGGGGAGGGGGAAATTAGGAGCTGCTGTTCAGCCAAGTATGAAATTTCAGTTATGCAAGACGAAAGAGTTCTGGACATCTGTTACACAACATTGTGCCTATAGTTAACAATACTGTAGTGTGTACTTAAAGAGTTAAAATGGTGGATTGCGTGTTAAATGTTCTTACTTCAATAAAAAAGGGAAACAATAAAAGCCGTTTTAGTTTCATGTTTTATTCCTTAAGAACAATAATTGCCGGGGCTGGCCCCGTGGCCGAGTGGTTAAGTCCGCGCGCTCTGCTGCAGGCGACCCAGTGTTTCGTTGGTTCGAATCCTGGGCGCGGACATGGCACTGCTCATCAAACCACGCTGAGGCGGCGTCCCACATGCCACAACTAGAAGGACCCACAACGAAGAATATACAACTACGTACCGGGGGGCTTTGGGGAGAAAAAGGAAAAAATAAAATCTTTAAAAAAAAAAAAAAAAAAAGAACAATAATTGCCAACAAACTCAATCTGGCCTTCACCACATTCCCAGCATTAGCTGAGAAAGAGTAGGTGACCGATATCTGAGAATCCTTTCCTGCAGCATTTATGCCTGAAGAGCAAGGACATTAATAGAGAGAACAACAAAATAACTCAGAAAATCCTTAGAAAATTAAAAGCCCATCTTGTTTTTCTCACCCAGTTCAGATTTTTCTTAAAATTGTTGTTTTATATTATTCTGCATTTATCCTAGTTCTACTGGAAATAATAAAGTAACCAATATGAACATACATGTTATTCATCGTAGACAGAAGTGTTTCACGTTTAGTTTTTTGTCTGTGTGCTCATTGAAATGCTTTGGAGTTTCACGTGAGTAGTCATAGGCTAGATGTAATTGTGAATGTTGCCCTGATTCTGATAACTGCGGATAAAAAGCTGCTTCCATAGTCCAGATAACATCCGGATGCTATTATAGTTAAAACAAACAAATCAAAACAGTGCTAGCATTGCTTAAATGTAGTATTTATAAGAAATCCTAGATTTGGGATCAGAAGACTCCTGTATCTTGTGAGAAAGGCAAGAAACCAAGACCAGAAGAGTCAGAAAGACTTTTCCTAGAATATGTCCATCTCTATTTTCACTGCCTCAAAGAATTTAAATACTCACCACTATGCATCCAGATTACCATAACAGTCTTCTAAGCCAAAACCTGACTCTAATATTTTTCCCACTTCAATCCACCCTTTAAACTCACCACAGTAAGCAGCATAGTATAGAAAAATTTCTGCCTGTGATTTTCATGAAAGACTAGTCATTCGATCAAACGTATCTGGCAGAAACTGGACAGTAGAAACCAAATACTGTGGATTCAAAGTAATTATTCCCATGTTAAATTAATTTTTTTTTTCAGGAAGTTTAGCCCTGAGCTAACAACTGCTGGCAATCTTCCTCTTTTTGCTGAGGAAGACTAGCCCTGAGCTAACATCCGTGCCCATCTTCCTCCACTTTATACGTGGGACGCCTACCACAACGTGGCTTTACAAGTGGTGCCATGTCCACACCAGGGACCCGGCGAACCCTGGGCTGCAGAAGCCAAACGTGCGAACATAACTGCTGCGTCACCAGGCCAGGCCCTAAATTAAAATTTTTGAGAAATTCTACAAATAAAATATTTAACTTTGCTTAATCCAACATTTCCATTGTATAATTGAGAATGTTTTTCCTTATAGTGCACCTACTTACCTAATATTTTACCTTGTGTATATTTGGGCAACACTGGAAAAAAAGGCATTGCCCTAGGAGCCCAACAACTTACATTTACATGATGGTTCTTCCACATGTTAGCAGCATAACTGCTATACACTCATTTTATTCTTGAGAAAAGGGCTGTATTAGGTACCCCTCTAAACTGGCTTCCTATGATCTTTGCCTCCAGTTTTCACACCCTTATATAATCTTCTCCCCTTGCACGTGAACTAGACTTATTGATTTGCATTTATGAATAGAACAGGCAAGAGTAACGAGATGTAAATTCCAAGATTAGGTCATAAATGACTACCATTACTGTCTTGCTAGTATTCTCTTCTTCTCTGGCTCTTCTCACATATTTGGCCTAAAGGAGTTGGCCATCTGGCAAGAAAATGAGTTTCTCAGTCCAATAAACATCAAGGAACTATATCCTGCCAAAAATCTGTGATTGAACTTGGCAGTGGGTCCTTTCCCAGCTGAACTTTCATTTGAGACTACAGCTTTGGCTGACACCTTAATTGCAGTTTTGTGAGGCATCATGACACTTGGCTGACACGAAGTTGAGCCACACCTGGCTTCCTGACTCACAGAAACTATGAACTAATGTTGTTGTTTTAAGCCATGAAGTTTTGGGGTGATTGGCTAAACATCAATTGATAATACAATTTTCTATGATAAAATATTTATATTAATTTACTATTGACAGTTTTGAACAATTAAAATATGCCATCAATTTGCATATGAGAGTATATACTCTAAAGAACGGCAATAATACATACCATTATCTTTCTGGTTTCACTGACAGGAAAATGGTTGGGAAATGCAGTCTCCTGCATGCAGTCTTTTGACCCCCACCCGGCCACTTAAGAATAAGTCTGAGGCCTTGAAAAACTCCTTACTAAGAGATAAAGAGCCACACAGCCTGTGCTGGGATTCTCACCTTGTGTGGGAATATCTTTCTCTGTTGTAAGCCCAACCTGTGCTCTTTTGTGTCTGCTTAAGCATGTGTGTCATATGGCATATGGCCAACCTGACTGCTTTATCTATCCTCCACGGGGAGCAGATTGGATCCTTCCACTGTGGCAGAAGAGGGGTGCATGTAGGCGAACAGCCCTGTCTTGGCTGCCAGTAGAGAACCGCTGGCCATTGAGGACTGATGCCCACTACTGAAACTGATCTTGCTCTGTTTCTTCTCTATGTAAGTAAAACAATGTTCCATCCAGTGCTAGACTGCATCGTCTTTTCCTTGGCAATTTTAATACCAAAATGTAGTGAGCAGAAGTGTTTCGAGTCCTCCCCTGGAATTGGTAATAGATGCCCAGTGTTCTGCTCCCCTGGGATTGATAACTGGCGCACAGTGTTCTGCTTGACAAAATTTAAACACTGAAAAATTGAACAATTTGCCTATGATGACACAGCTACTTCTTGGTAAAGTTAGGATATGTTCATCTCTTCTTCTTTGCCTTTATTCCTGCTGTTCACTATATTAGTTTCTCCCTCGGTTCTCTCCATCTGTTCAATTTCTACTATAAAGCATGAAATTTCTCACTACTCCAGGTTGCACCCATCAATTCTTTCTCTGAGGAGTCCTGTTCCCTGTTGTTACCTGTATTCAATCAAATTTAATTGAACAAATATTTCTTTGGGCCTCCTATGTATTGGACACTGTGTGAGGCACTGAGTGTATAAAAATTAACACAGAATACTAAATTCTAAAATATAGTTGGGGAGACAACCAAAACATCTGGTTACAATAAAAGGACCAATAAAGCCAGTATAGGATGCTGTTAAAACATATGACATGTGTACCTAACCCCTTTTTGAGGGCTCATGGAAAGCTTCTCCTGGAACCACAATAGATAGATTAGATAACAGATAGATAGATAGATAGATAGATAGACAGACAGACAGATGGATGGAAATGATAGAGTAGCAACAGTTAGACAAGCAAAATGGGGAGATGAACATAGTTCCAAGCAGAATAAATCAATCATTCAAATACAAAGGCAAAAAAGAATTGTGTATTATAAGAACTAAAATAATTTTAGTTGGATAGAATAAAAAGTTAGAGGTTGGCAATGGATAAGCATATGGTTAGAGAATTAAGCATGTAAAAGTTGGTGATGTGTTTTATAGGATATTTTAAAAGTTTATTCTTTACCTTAAGAGAAATCATAAGGCATTGAACAATAATGGTTAAAGGAGATACCTCATCAAATCTGCATGTTTAATACTATCATTCTGATGGTTTTGTCAAGAAGGCATTTGAGGAACAGGAGAGTGGATGTAGGGAAAACACTTAGAAGACTGTCATAGTAGCCCGGGAGATGGATAATCAGAGCTCGGTTTGAGGTTGTAGACGTCAAGATAGTGAGAAAAGTGGAGCATTGTCCGCTATAGTGCTGGAAGGTGAGAGGATGGCTTAGAAAGATTGGGCAATGTTCTGCTGTGTCATACACAGAGTCGGTAGGAGTCGGAATCAGCTTGACGGCAACAACAACAAGGAATCTACTCTTGCAATAATCTCCAAGGGTTTACTTATTTTGGGTACCAAAAGTAGACTGTGTAACCCTATGAATTTTGGTTTCTTTAGGATGCAAAGTGTATGTGTGTGTTTGAGAGACTGTAAAGTAAGATGTGATTAGGCATAATAGGAGCAGTATTTCTATCTCTCTTGTGGTCCAATTTCATCTTCTAAGGTACAGGTTTGACTTCATAAGTTGCTTAATGATTTCCTCATTTAATATCAATAATTAAATGTTTTGTTTTACTTGACCATTTTATTTACATTGGTCTAACAAGAAGTGTTGATTTATAAAAATGACTTCCTTATTATTCTGGCAACCACTTCCAATTATGGCTTAAAATTTTATTTCTGTCTTGAGGCTTTGCAATGTTTCTACAGTTATAATTTACGTTTATGTCTCCAAATATTTGTTGCTCTTGTAACATCTTCTAAAAAACATCCAACACACCTGTACCGGGTTTCACTTATAATACCTATAACTGAAAAGATAATATCTTTCTTTGAGATTCCCTTGTCAGTGCTCCTGGCCTATTAGAATGTGACAAACTTTCCAACCTGTAAAACTGTAATTCTTTAACCATAAAAAAAACACAAGCACATTTTTTCTAGGAGGACCTTGTAGCCATTATTGCCACATAAGAAGTGTAGTCCCCATTCTTTAATAATGGGCTTATACTACCTAATTAAATGATATATATAATCCTTCCATAACAAGGACATGATAACAAAATTAGTTTGTTGAATTATTTTATGATAGAAAGAGAAACACATCCTTATTGAACCTATTTAATATAGGTACTTTGCATAATATTTAATTATTATTACTATTGTTCTGAAGATAAGGCTAATCAATCTATGTCATTATTTTTATACAATTAATATTCCTATATTTTCTTGATTTTTTTCCTAGAATGTACATTAGGATGTTTCAGTTCATGGAGCTTTTGCCCTATGGATAAATCTCTGGATACCCATTTTCCAAGCAACTATCTTTGGGCAGAATCCAAAAGATAGAATGAAATATGAAGGGAAGATGAATAGAGCATCAATCCCAATAGTGTCTGAAGATGGAGTGAGAGCCCGAAGCACATAGAGAAATCTCTCTATTTCTCCAATATTCTCTAATTATTAGTTGGAGGATGATCACTGAGAAGTAAAATTAATCATACAACTACATTTTTGCTTATGTCTTTGATCAAACACATGGCACTTGTGTTTCTAATCACATATAAGTGACAGAAAATGAATACAAATATTGTGGCTTGAAGTGGCTAATGCCTTTCTAAGCATGATGCAAAATTCAGAAATCACTGAGAGCAAAACAGCTTTTAAAAAAAAGTAAGAGACAGACAACACAAAGAACTAACGAAGTTTTATACCTATATTAAAAATCTCATGAATAAATAAGAAAAAATACAAATAGCAAATTGAGTATAAAGTTTTTTAGTAAATTCAAATAATACACAGAAATGAAAATAAATATATAAAAAACTGTTTAAATTTGCTAAGGAAAGATATCAATTATATAAACAATAAGATTTTTTTGCATCTCAGGTTGACAGAAATTAAAATTAAAAGCTTTACGTTTGGAATATGACAAGGAAACGGGCTCTACTGATAATGTGTAATTTGGAGCAATTATTTTGGAGGGAAATATTTAATGAATCTCACAATTAAAAGCCTTTGACCCAGAAATTGAATTTTGCAAGAAGTAGGTCTACAGAAATACTGGCAGAAATGTGAGAGGGTTTTGTCATAAAGTTATGCAGTGCAGCACAACAAAATATTGGTTGAGACAGCAAAATATTGGACATAAAATGAAGGTCCATCAATAGGGTGTGTTCACTGATGGAATATCCATAAAATATAATAATATACAGCCACAACTAGCCCAAGGTCACATAGGTAATAAGAGAGGCTGAGCCAGGATTTGAACGCAGGTTTGTGTGTTCAATGTTGGTGCTCTTAATTACCACATTATTTTAGTCCTTGTTATTTAGTGGATCCTTCATTGTTGAAAACAAGATATAAAAGAAAATGTCTTCAAAAGTTCAAAGGTATACATCTGGACACAGGATTAAATGGTCTAATGCACATTTCTTCGACTTTTAAACAGGCCATCACTAAAGACTTTTCCTTCTTGTCCCTTCATGAAAGAAAAGTCAATATGCATCTAACACATAACATGATGAATGTACACGCACACCTTCAAAAAGTTGCATTCACTCCTGCTCTCTTTTTTAAAGAATTTAATGAACTTGGCACGCTACATCAGAAAATTGAACCACCAGTACATTCAAGCCTATAAGCTCTCTGATGTTTTTCCATTAAGAATGTCTGAGATTTCCATGAGTCTGTTGACTTTTTAAATTAGATTTTAGTTCTATTTATTCAGTGATTATATTTACTCAAATTTCAACCACAGCTTCCAGTTTGGGTAAGATTGAATAAGCACTCTCCATCCTGTGTCTCCCAATAAATGCAGCTATAAAACCTCAACATAAAGCATGGAACAGCTATTTGAAGACTCTGAAAAATAAATAGTGGAAGATAAATTGGTGAGAATTATCAGAATTTAAAGTACCAATGAAACAATGGAGATTTTACCTCTTTTTTTTCCGTCTGGTATGCACTGGCCTGAATACAACACCACCCCAAATCTGAAAGTGGCCGTCAGTGCAGACAGAACTCCAGGAGAACCCCTCTAATTTTGACATAAAGAAAGGGAAAGATGCCTCATAAGGTTCAGAGAAAGTGCAGGTAGCCCCTACATTTTCTCCACTTCCTCATAACTCAGTTCCCAAGTAATCCTCTGGAGTTTGGCAGGAGTAATAGCAGCAGGGGATCTTCATGGGACAAACTCTTAGGAGGAAAACATTCCTAACTAATCAGAGAAGATGTGGTCCCAAGGGTGTGGGGTGAACCTTCCTTGCCTATATCCTTTCCCTGCTTTCCTGCCATTTGGTACCAATGTGAGCAATTACAGAATGTAAATGTTGGAACTAAAGGAAAATATAACTTTCTGGATAGAGGATCAGAAAAGGACAATCGAGGAAAACTGCAAAGTATCAGAGAGACAGATGAGAGAGAAAAGCTCCAGAAAGTGACCCCTTAAAGTTTATAAATTCCTGGATTCATCTCCAAGCCATGCATACTTTCATTTAACCCTAAATAGCATACATAAATTTGGGGAGTAAAATATGAGAAGTAAAGTAACCCTCCAAATAGCATTGGAAAGTTTTTGTAAATGGAACTGACCTTGGAATAACAGATCACAGAAGCCTTGTCAGAACCTGAGGATGGAACTCAACAGGGTTGATTGCTTGTTAAAAGCAAAACAGCAACATTTACCATATGATTTAAACAAGACCCAGAGTTTAAAATAATATTCAAAATATCCAGAATACAATGCAAAATTATCCAGTTTATGAATAAGCAGGAAAATATCAACTCACATGGGAAAAAACAACATTGCCTGCACCAAGATGACAAAGATGTTGGAATTATCTGACAACAACTTCAAAATAGCTACTATAAAAATTGTTCAAGAGTAAAACCAAATAATCTTGAAACTAACGGAGAGATGGAAAGTATTAGTGAGTAAAGAGAAGATATAAATAAGAAAAAAATGAAATCTTAGAACTAAAAATACAATAACAAAAAGAAAAAGAACTGGACAGGTTCAATAGCAGAGTGAAGATTGCAGGGGAAATGTCCAGTGAACTTGAAGATGGATGAATAGAAATAATCTAATCTGAACAATAAAGAGAAAAATATTTTTATTTAAATTAACATACTATGAGGGAGCTGTGGGAGAATAGGAAAATGTCTAACATTCAGGTTATCAGAATCAAAGAAAGAGGAAAAATTGATTAGTGCAGAAATAATATTTGGAGAAACACTAGCTAAGAACTTCCCAAATCTGACAAAACACATGAACCTACTGATTCAAGAGTCTTAGCAAACTCCACACAGAATAAACCCAAAGAAATCTACCCTCAGACACATCATAGTCAAATAGCTGAAAACTGAAGACAAAAAAAAAAAAAATCTTCAAAATATCCAGAAGGCAATAACACATTATTTGTGAACATCATTTTGAATGACAGTGGATATGTTATTTGAAACTACAGAGGTCAAAAGAAATTGGAACTTTAAAAAAAATTTATTGAGGTCATATTGGCTTATAACATTGTGTAAATCTCAAGTGTACATTACTATGTATCAGTTTCTGTATAGACTGCATCATGCTCACCACCAATAACCTAGTTTCTATCCATCACCATATATATGTGCCCCTTTACCCCCTTTGCCCTATGCCCACCCTCTTCCCCTCTGGTGACCATTAATCTATTCTCTTTATCCATGTGTTTGTTGATCTTCCATATATGAGTGAAATCATGTGGTGTTTGTCTTTCTCTGTCTGACTCATTTTGCTCAGCATAATACCCTCAAGGTCAATCCATGTTGTTGAAAATAGCACAATTTTGTCCTTTTATGGCTGAGTAGTATTCCATTGTGTGTGTTTGTATATATATATATATATATATGCACTACATCTTCTTTATCCATTCATCAACTCATGGGCACTTCAGTTGCTTCCACATCTTGGCTATTGTGAATAATGCTGTTATGAACATAGGGATGCATAAATTTCTTTAAATTGTTGATTTCATCTTCTTTTGATAAATACTCAGTAGTAGGATAGCTGGATCATATGATATTTCTATTTTTAATTTTTTGAGACATCTCCATACTGTTTTCCATAGTGGCTGCACCTGTTTGCATTGCCACCAGCAGTGTATGAGAGTTCCCTTTTCTCCACATCCTCTCCAACATTTGTTATTTATTGTTTGGTAATTACAGGCATTCTAACAGGATGTAAGGTGATATCTCATTGTAGTTTTGTTACACCATACACAAAAATTAACTCAAAATGGATTAAAGATTTGAATGCGAGACCTGAAACCATAAAACTCCTGGGAGAAAATATAGGCAGAAGACTTTTTGACGTTGGTCTTAGCAGTATCTTTTCAAATACCGTGTCTACTCAGGCAAGGAAAACAAAAGAAAATATAAACAAATGGGACTACATCAGACTAAAATGCTTCTGCAAGATAAAGGAAACCATGAACAAAATGAAAAGAAAGCCCATCAACCGGGAGAAAATATTTGCAAATCATATCTCCAACAAGGGAATAATTTCCAAAATATATGAAGAGCTAGTACAACTCAACAACAACAAAAACAAACCATGCGTTCAAAACATGGGCAGAGGATATGAACAGATATTTTTCCAAAAAGATATACAGATGGCCAACAAGAACGTGAAAATATGTTAAACACTACTAATTATTAGGGAGCATTTTTAAAGTGCTGAAAAGAAGCTACTCTAAAACCAGAACCTTATATCCAGAAAAATATTTTTCAGAAACAAAGGTAAAATAAAGAAATTCTCTGATCAGGAAACCTAACAGAAGCTGTTGTGAATAGACCTACTTTAAAAGAATGGCCAAAGGAAACCGTTCAGATAGCAAGGAAATGATAATGAAATTTGAAACATCATGAATAAAGAAAGTGCAATGGAAAATATAAACATCTGGGTAAATAGAAAATATTGTTTCATTGAGTCATTTATAAGATGTTTGGTGGTTGAAAGCACAAATTATAACATTTTGATGGGGTTCTCAATTTATGTAGATATAATACCTAAGACAATTACAGCATAAAATGAGAAGAGAAAGGAGACCTATATGGTGTTAGGCAAAGTGTTCTTAGTCATTGCATCAAAATCATGATCCATAAAAGGAAAATAAAAATCTTGATAAATTGTACTTCATCAGAATTAACACCATTTTCTCTTCAAAAGATATTGAGAAAAGCATGAAAGATAATCTACAGACTGAGAAAATATTTTCACATAACATAAAATGAAGAATTTGTATCTAGAATATATAAAGAATCCTCAAAACTCAACAGTAAGAAAACAAGCTACTCAATTAAAAAATGTACAAAAGATTGTACACTTCACTAAAGAGGATGATAAGTAAGTACCTGAAAATATGTTCAACATTATTAGCCATTATAGAAGGAAAAATTAAAGACAGCATGAGATATTCCCTATTACAGAGGCTGAAATAAGAACTACTGACAATTCCAAGTGCTTATGAAGATTGGGAGCAACTTGAAATCTCACACATTACTTGTAGGAATGCAACATAGCAAGCCACTCAATAAAACATGTCTCAATTTCTTACAAAATCAAACAAACATACATTTACCACACGATTTAGTCATCTCACTTCTAGGTATTGACCCTTGAGAAATGACAACTTATGATCACAAATGTTTATAGCAGCTCTGCTCATTATTCCCCCCAAAAGGGAAACAACCAAAATGCCCTTAATTGAGTGAATGGATAAACATTGTGGTACATTTGTCCAATGGAATACTACTTGGCGATAAATAAGAATGGACTACTGATAGACATAAAACCTTGATTAATCTCAAAATCATTATGCTGAAACAGAAGCTACTCTCAAAAGGTTATATATGATCACATTTATATATTTATATGATTATATGTCATTCTTGAACAGAAAACTATAACGATGCATGTTAATTACAAAAATAAAAATTTGTCACCACAGATATTCTAAAAAAATTTTCTATCTGTAGAGACTAAGGAATGGATTGATAATAAATTACTGTCAAGTAGGATATCATAGATAGATAATTGTAGTTTTAGAAGATAAAGGCCACGTGAATGGACATATATATTAGAAAGCAGAATTAACAATGACATCAAATCAAATATTATCATCAACATTCATAGATAGAATCCATCTACAGAGCAGTCAAAATCCGTTTTGTAAGGTAAGGGACTGGGGCTTAAGGAGTTTAATTCCAGTCACAAACTAGTACCTGGCAGAGTCAGAATTCAAGTCCAGATACATCTGCCCTCAAAGGTCACATCTTCTTATCCACCACTGTACTCTTTTCTTTTAGTGTCTGTGTCAAAATGTGATATTGGACTATGCTCTATAAGGACTGAATATTTAGGTGGCACTTTTTGCTAATGCTAATTGATAATTTGCCTTCAGAGGCATGTATCTCTGAAGAGTACTGTTCTTTACCAGATAGCTTCAATTACACAACTTTTTGTGGGCCCAAAACACACTTGGCTACATTGTAAGACACAAGTTGCAAGCAGTTACCTCATAATGTACTAAAATATGAACTTTGCAGTCTCAGAAAATGTGCAATGGTTGATGAGGCAACGCTTTTCAGGGATTAATATTATTTTGACAATTGTAATTTTTTTATTGCATTTTATATACCCACAGGCATTAGCATTGACAATATTTAAATTTGCAATAATAACAAGTAGATAAAATAAAATGGTTTGTAAATTAAGTACTTAAAATCCACTTGATGGGGGCCAGCCCCGTGACTGAGTGGTTACATCTGTGTGCTCTGCTTTGGTGACCCAGGGTTTCACTGGTTCACATCCTGGGCATGGACATGGCACTGCTCATCAGGCCACGCTGAGGCGGTGTCCCACATGCCACAACTAGAAGGATCCACAACTAAAACATACAATTATGCACTGGGATATTTGGGGAGAAAAAGCAGGAAAAAAAAAGAAGATTGGCAACAGTTGTTAGCTCAGGTGACAATCTTTAAGGAAAAAAATCCACTTGATAATTGATTCTCAATCAAATATGTAAGAATTGTGTAATTAAAATTCCTTTTCCATTGCTTATATATCAGGACTCTGATGTGCTGTTGATTAAATTTATCACATATTTTAAGCTCTGCATTACAATCTGTTTATAAATTTAGTATTATTGTTCCTTTGATGAAATAGTATATTAAATAACTCAAACTTACACACATCAGCAAGTCAACTTCTCATATATTATCAACAAGTCAGCAACAAGCTGGAGAATTCAGTCCATGAAAAATATCATTACTACATATCTAGGCTAATTTGCTTCAATAGAATGGACAGTTTATGCAAGAGCCAGTCTAGTATACTTAATAAAGAAATAAACCTGTCAATAGGATAGATGTATTACATGTAGACATGAATATATACAAAGTTTTTACTTAGTAATGTTGGTAAAGGTGTATTTGAAAACTGCTTTTAACAGGAAAGGCTGAGCACCTATTTAAATAGTTTCATTTAAAACAAGTTACTTAAAGTATAAATACTTTTGATGAGAGTGTGGGGGAGGAAGAACTACTCCTCCACCCTATTGGTTCTACTGGCTGTGCTAAGAATTAAATAGACATAAGACAATAACAGGAGAAAATCAAAGGTTAATAACATGTATACATGGGAGAAACCAGGGAAAACTGAGTAACTCCCCAAATGACCAAAGCCACCACCTTGAATACCATCTTCAGCTAAAGACAAAGGAGGATGTTGGGGGCAGTGGGTTGGGACTTCAAAGGGGAGGAGGGCAATTTACATGGAGTTGGAAAAGCAAATGTCTGATAAACAAGTGTTTGCTGGGCCACCTATAGACAATGGGACCGGAAAGAGATCTTTTGATAAAATAGCCCTTGCTAGATGCCTTCTTGTCTACCACACCTAGAATTATCTATGGTGATAGCCCATCCTGGGACAGGCCCTTCTATCTTAAATTCTTTTAGGCAATTTGGGGAAAGGTCAAAGTCTCTTTCAGAGTCTTTTGTCCTTAAAAATAATCAAGCCAGGGGCCAATCTGGTGGCATAGCTGTTAAGTTTACATGCTGCACTTTGGTGGCCCATGGTTCACAGGTTTGGATCCTGAGCATGGACTTAGACACTATTCATCAGGCCGTGCTGTGGCAGCATCCCACATAGGAAATAGAGGAAGATTGGCACAGATGTTAGCTCAGAGACAATCTTCCTCACCCCCTAAAAATAAATAAGAATAATCAAGCCAAAGACACACATTTTGGGGTGGCAAATTCTGATCCCCCACAATACTCAAATTGAGTCATTTTCCATTCTATAATTTTGATTAGACAAAGTAAAGCATTGAAAGGAATTATGAATCTTTCACTGAGTTGAAAGATGTCCTTATTTGCTAGGTATGAGTTGAGCAGACTAAATATCTCTTTTTCAGTACAAATGGCAAAACCTATCAAGTAGTGCAATTTCCTGAATGTATATATTACATCAGAACTGTGTTTTATATTCTTGTATAAGGTGGTCATTCAGGTGCAGCCACAAGAGGAGACAGAGGAGAGGCTTAGGGAAAAAAGGTTTACAGGTCCTAGAGACAGGAGGTAAGGCAAGCCACACAATGCCATATTGGAAAGACAACAGAGTGGTGAAGAGACAGAAGAGAGGAGGAAAGCAGATGTTACGCCATGCCTTATTGGAACTTCCTAGGGAAAGACAAGGCACTGAGGGTGAAGAGTTTAGGACTGGCTGGTTAGAATAATTATAGTGGGCTTTGGACCATACATGTGATCTCTAGTTGCCTGGTGCCTGGTCCTGCAATTATTAAGGCAAAGGAATATTGCCTTCTGAGATGTATAAACCAGATAGAAGAGGAATGACCATGGATTGGTTAGTTTGCATATCAAAGACATGTTTCTGGCTGGGCTTTTTGCTATCTGTAGAATTGGCTAGCCCAGGAGAGGCTGTCTCTCTTCAGCCAAAAATTTACCTTTTGTTTTGTCTTTTTCAAAATGTCAAAATATCATAATATAAAGAAAATTCAAAATATATATTTATAATACATATAGTTTTAGTATATCTTAGACAAAGGCATAACTAATACTAGCTGTACTTGCAGGAGTAGCAAGTTCGAATTTATTAGTATATTGCCTATAATTGTCAGTTTTTAAATTATATTGGACTGCTATATTTACTTGATATAACACTGAGAAACAAAAAGTATTTCTTTAGCTATAAAAATGAACATGTAGTTGCTCTGATTAATCTTTCTCCCCAGAGATCTTCATTTGGTCAACAAATAGACACTCCAGAGAATAAAAAATATTGCCCCGTAGGTGCTTTAGAGTCTCATCATCTTCAGGAACTGTTGGGATTTGAACTCTGTTCCTTTCTCCTTTCACAATAGCAGAGTCTGAAACAGACTCAAAGCTGCTTATGCAAGAATGGGTAGATAGAGAGATTATCGCTAGGCTAAATGGTCCTAGTCAGAAGGGATTACACCAAATTCAAGATGGCTTAGAGATAAACGAAAGACCCTCAAACCAAATCCGTTTCTAAAATTTCTCAAGGTCAATTATAAACACAAATCTTGACACTGATTCTTGAACTGACCTGATTTCTCAACAGTATGAATATCACAGGGCAAGAGAGAGGCACAGAATCTATGCTCACTCTTGATCATAATATATCCACTTATTCTGACATCTCTTTCAACCCTAAGGCAGAACTGAGAATGGCTAGCATTAGACTTTAGATTCTGCTGGAAAAAATCTAAAAGAGCCATCTCTACTATAAAATGAAGTAACACCATACGTCCTTTGTTATCACCTAGGGATAATAGTTATGAACTTGATACAGAGAAGGAAATCTAGTGAAATTTAATTCATACATGAATCTATGTGTAGTAATATGCCCTTTAAACACCCAGGAATATAAATAAAACTTTTACTTGAGAGGACTTTATGCTCAAAAGATTACATAAAGTGAATTCACAATGTTGCTCTTTGTTAAAGTCAAAATAAATGGCTCAAATCTAATAAGTGATATGTTTAACCAAAAGTAAATTAGCTTAGCCGAACTATAGTGACTGCTGAATTTGCAGTAATCATGTGTAAATGAAACCCTTGTTTCATTAGTGTTTCTCTGCTTAACAAGCTTAATTTATGACAGTTGCTTGCAAGCACTAACAAAACAAATTTCATTGTGACCAATCCCTGGAAACTATGTAATTCAGCATGAGTTTTATTTTGGACAATGTATCTCTATCAACTTTCTTTAAATATCTATTGCATATAGTGGTTCTTTTTATTATTTATCTATGGAATTGAGAGTCCTAGTAATATATTATTATCTCCTCCAAAAGTGAGTCCAGAAAAGATTTTCCTTACTTTAAAACAATTATGATTTTAACGTTGCTATTGACTTTTGGGAAGGAAAACACACTTGAAATATAATTGTTTGCTAATGCCAATTTCTCAATTTTGTTGGCATTTTCACAATTAATCCATTTATAGTAATTAATTTCTTATGAATAATAACTGTGATATCATGTTCATTTCAGAAATGCATAAGGATACCAAACTTTAGCTCTCAGATACAATGTGGTTCCTACTCATAATTTATTATGGCTGAGATCATTCAAATTTATTTTTGCTCAATATTGGTGACAAGTAAATTCAGGTTACTTTCAAATGTTTTCCAACATTTACCATTCTAAGAAAAAGTACTGATATGAATGTTAGAAGACATAATCAGTTTTGCCTGTCATTCAGAGTCAGACTAAGTTAGTTGTTAGACACCTACTCAAAGGGCAATAACCTAAAAAATTATTAGAAATGTAACTAGATAGATGGAACCAGCTGTTTTATATACAGTCATGTATCACTTAACAATGGGGATCCATTCTGAGAAATACATCGTTAGGTGATTTCACTGTTGTGCAAACATCATAGATTGTGCTTACACACACCTAGATGGTATAGCCTACTACACACCTAGGTGATAGCATATGGCCTTTGCTCCTAGGCTACCAACGTGTACAGCATGTTATTGTACTGAATGCTGCAGGCAATTGTAATACCATGGTAAATATTTATATAGCTAAACATATCTAAATATAGAAAAGGTACAGGAAAATTTGGTATAAAAGATAAAAGATGGTACACCTGTATAGGACACTTACCGTGAATGGAGCGTGCAGGACTGGAAGTTGCTCTGGGTGAGTCAGTGAGCGAGTGGTGAGTGAATCTGAAGGCCTAGGACATCACTGTACGCTACCGTAGACTTTATCAACACTGTACACTGAGGCTACACCAAATTTATAAAGAAATATTTTTCTTTAGTAATAAATTAACCTTGGCTTAATGTAACTTTTTTACTTTATAAACATTTTGACTCTTTTGTAATAACACTTAGTTTAAAACACAAACACATTGTACAGCTGTATAAAAATTTTTCTTTCTTTATATATTTATTCTATATTTTTCTATTTCAAAATTTTTTTATTGCTTTTTAAATTTTTTGTTAAAAACTAGGCCACAAACACACACGTTAGACCAGGCTTACACAGGGTCAGGATCATCAATATTGCTGTCTTCCACCTCCACATCCTTGTCCCACTGGAAGGTGTTCAGGGGGAATAGCACACATGGAGCTGACATCTCCTATGATAACAATATCTTCTTTTAAATGCCCCCTGGAGGACCTGCCTGAGGCTCTTCTTAAGGAGGTGTCACTCTTTTCAGAGATATGTCCATGATGGTTTGCTTGGTTTGTTACTTTTTTTCATCATAGAATTGCTTGAAAGTAGATAACACAGCATGAACATTCCTCTCTATTAATGAAAACTTTTCAGTGTTGAGGTCCGTGTTTTCAAACTTTGTAAGGAGCTTGTTGAGGTCTGCAAAGCCTTCTGCTAAACCTTTCATTATGAATTTTCCTGGAGGTTCTTCTTTTTCTTCTCCCGCAGCTTTTTTTCTCTTGTCTCTTCTTCAGCTATGCATTCCTGTTCCAGTTTCAATAACTCATTATTCAATTCTTCGGGAACCACTTTTAGGAGCTCCTCAATGTCATCCTCATCCACACCCAGGTTAAAGTGATTTGCCATCTCCACCACAGTCTTGTTGATTTTGCAACATCCTTATCCTTGGCAAATCCTTTGATGTCATGGACAAACCTCTTGAGTGTCTTCTTCCAGATGCCACTCATACACTTCTTGGTGACAATACCCAAGCCTAAGTAAGGTTCTTGATACAGACATAGATGTTGTAATCCTTCCAGAAGTGCATTAGTGTCTTCTTAGTTGCAGCGAAAGCTTGGGCAAAGGTCCTCCTCAGGTAGTAGGCCTTAAAAACTATAATTCCTTGATCCATTGGTTGGACAAGAGAGGTGCTGTTTGGAAGGATAAACACCACTTTTATATCGAGATGGAGAGCACCAATGAAGGGAAGATGTCTGGGAACATTATCAACAATAAGCAAAATCTTGTAAGGTGTGTTATTCTCCAAACACTACTTCTCTATGTTGCTGGCAGGGGAATTCAGGCGGGCATCTTGGAAGATGAGCTGGATCACAAAGGGTTTCAATTTCTAGCCTGCAACATTGCCCCTCAAGCAAGACTGTTATCCAGTCCTTAAAAGCCTTGAAACCTTGCATTGACTTGGCCCCCTTATGAATAAAAGTCCTTTCAGGCATCCATTTCCAGAGAAGGAAGCTTTCCTTCATATTGAACATTTATCTAGCAAGTAATTTTCCTTCACCATCAGCTTATCTAGAGTTTCCAAAATTCAGCAGCTGCCTTCACATGCGCACTTGAAGACTCCCCCCACTCATTTTCATATTGTATAATAAATAACAATTCTTGAATTGTTTAAACCACCCAGAGCTACACTTAATTCAACATCATATAGTCAGGCACAGCCTTTTCTTTCAAAATCATAAACAAACGTTTTCTTTGGCAGTGACTGTCATGGTGCTGAGAGGGACAGATTTCTGTGTCTGGACTTCAATCCAAGTCATTAGAAGTCTCTCCATGTCTGATATAGGCCCTTATAGAATTTTTGTTGGTCTCATTGCCTTCAATTAGATCCTTTAATGGCTTCTGTCACTTTATTCCTATTCTTCAATATGGTAGCTATGGTGGAATGGGACATTCCTGACTAGCAAGCAATAACCATCACCGATTTTCCACCTTTGCAGTCCTTAATCACTTTCAATTTTGTTTCCAGGAAAATCGCTCAATGTGTTCTCTTACTGGCAACATCAGCAGTGGATTTTGCATGCTTAAGGGCCATGATGAACAAAACATGATTAATTCAAGTACAAGAGAAAATAATGCAATCAAGGTATGTAGTAAACACAAGATTTATGAGACTGCTGCCAGGGCAACATGGCATACTGTTTTAAAGTAAAATTTTTTATAAGTAGAAAGAGTACACTCTAAAATAACGATAAGGGGGCCAGCCCTGTGGCCGAGTGGTTAAGTTCACGTGCTCTGCTTTGGTGGTCCAGGGTTTCACCAGTTCCGATCCTGCACACACACATGGCACAGCTCATTGGTCCACACTGAGGCGGCATCCCACATGCCACAACTAGAAGGACCCATAACTAAAAATATACAACTATGTACTGGGGGGATTTGGGGAGAAAAAGCAGGGGGAAACAAAAAAGAAGACCAGCAAGAGTTGTTAGCTCAGGTGCCAATCTTTAAGAAAAAAAGAAATTCCTCAAAAAAAATAAAATAACGACAAAAGCATAGTATAGTAAATACATAAACCAGTAACATAGTTGATTATCATTATCAATTATTATGTGCTGTACATAATTGTGTGTGCTATATTTTTGTATGACTGGCTGTGCAGTTTGTTTACACCAGCACCACCAGAAACACATGAGTAATGCATTGCACTATGATGTTAGGAGGGCTATGATTTCACTAGAAAATACAAATTTTTCACCTTTGTTATAATCTTATGGGACCACTATGCTACAGGCAGTCCATCATTGACCAAGATGTTATTATGCAGTGCATGGCTATACATATATTCCTCTCATGAAAAGGGAAAATAATACGTAAACCACCATTTGTTGATGAGTCACAAAACCCAGAAGAGACATCTTTAAGTAACAAACACTAAATTGTTGCTAAAATAAAATTAGTGCTGGCTAACTGCAGATACTTTCTTTGCTAAGTGGAACAAGCAAAGTTAAGGCCAGACTTGAAGTGGTTGTAACAACATATTACTCCCTGTCAGGGTTTACTTAAGGTTTTCTTACTTAATGCATTTGTTACCCTTCCTTCTCAGTACATATTGAAAATTTATTTAAAAATATACATTTGAGAAGCATAAAAATATTAGCCTGTCCTAGAAGCTCAAGTATTTTTTTCCAGTCTTGCTGGAACCACCAGTTATTTGACCTCTGAAATGCACATCTTAATCCCTTTTTCTGTAAAATAATGGAACTGAGTTAAATTAGAAGTCATTTTCAGCTGTCAAGTAATATTTAATATTAAGTAAAATATGATGTCAACCCAAATTTGTATGAGAAAAAGGCCATACAGGTTAGACATTTCATTAAGGTGATGTGGTTAAGTGTGTGAACTCTGGAACCAGACTGCTTTTGTAATAGTTTTGACGACACCACTTTTATCGTGTGATCTTGGGCAAATTAACTTCTGTTTCTCAGTTTCTTCTCTACAATGGGAATAACAATGTCTGTTTAAAAGGATGAAATAAGATAAAATATTAATTTACATATTCAAAAAGCAACTACTTACCATTTACCAGGCAGTATTTTAGGTGCTTTGTAGTGAACACAACGGACAAAATTGCCTGCTTTCATGGAGGATACATTCTAGCACAGGAGATGAAAATAACCAGAAATAAACATAAATAAAATATACGATATGTTAGATGTATAAGTGCTATGGAATAATTAAAGTGGGGAAGAAGGATAGGCAATGGCAGGAAAGAGTGGTGTAAACTTTAACTAGAGGATCAGTCAAGCTGTCCTTGAGAAGCTGGCATTTGAGTAGAGACCTGCAGGAGATGATGAAGAGAGCCACGCAATTATCTAGAGAAAGAGAAGTCAAGGCAAAGGGAATAGCAAATGTAATTCCTTGTGGGAGGCCCGAGACTAGTGTTTTCAGACACAGTAAGAAGGGTATTATGAGGGGATTGGGGTAAGGAATAGGTGTAGTAGCAGGAGATGAGATCAGAAAGTTAAAAGCGGCCTTATTGACCTTGGTAAACCCTTTGCTTTTTATTCTTGCCACTTGAATGATTTGAGCGAGAAGTGATATAAACTGACTCTTGCTTTAACTGAAAAAACTCTGGTTGCCGGGTTAAGATTAGATTTAAGAGAAGCTAATGTAGAAGCTGGAGAAGAACTAGGAAGTTATTGTGAAAATCCATATAAGATGGATAGTGTGAGCCAAGGTAGCAACAGTAGAGATGTTACAAATTCATACAAAAGATATATTTTGAAGGTAAAACTGAGAAAATTTACTGATGAATTAGATATAAAAAATGACAGGTAGATAGGAATAAATTTAACCCAGGAGGTGAAAGACCTGTACACTGAAAATTATGTCATTATTCAAAGAAATCAAAGAAAGCATAAAGAAAATATATTCCATGCTCATGGATTGGAAGAATAAACATAGTTAAGATGTCCATATTACCTAAAGCAATCTATAGACTCAATGCAATCCCAATCAGAATCCCAAAGACATTCTTCACGGAAATGGAACAAAGAATCCTAAAATTTATATGGAACGAAAAAGACCCTGAATAGCCAAAAGAAGCCTGATAAAAAAATAGCAAAGTTAGAGGTATCACACTCCTTGAATTCAAAATATACTACAAAGCTGTAGTAATCAAAACAGCATGGTACTGACACAAAAACAGACACACAGATCAATGGAACAGAACTGAGAGCCCAGAAATAAAACCGCACATCTATGGATGGCTAATTTTTGGCAAAGGAGCCAAGAACATACAATGGATAAAGGAAAGTCTCTTCAATAAATGATGTTGGTTGAGCCGGCCTGGTGGCGTAGAGGTTAAGTTCACAAGCTTCACTTTGGCAGCCTGGGGTTTGCAGGTTCAGATTCCAGTCATGGAGCTAACACTGCTCATCAAGCCACGCTGTGGCGGCATTCCACATAAAATACAGGAAGATTGGCACAGATGTTATCTCAGCAACAATCTTCCTCAAGCAAAAAGAGGAAGATTAGCAACAGATGTTAGCTCAGGGCCAGTCTTCCTCACAAAATAAATACATAAATAAATAAATGATGGTGAGAAAACTGGACAGCCACGTGCAAAAGAGTGAAAGTAGACCATTATCTTATGCAATACACAAAAATTAACTCAAAATGGATTACAGACTTAAATGTAAGGCCTGAAACCATAAAACTCCTAGAAAAAAATATAGGCAGTACACACTTTGACATTGGTCTTAGAAGTATCTTTTTGAATACCATGTCTACTCAGGCAAGGGAAACAAAAGAAAAAATAAATAAATGACACTACATCAGACTGAAAAACTTCTATGTGGCAAAGGAAACCGTCAATAGGATGAAGACAACCAACCAAGTGGGAGAAAATATTTGCAAACCATATATCTGACAAGGGGTTAATTTCCAAAATATATAAGGAATTCATACAACTCAGCAACAACAAATAGCAAACAACTCAATCACAAAATGGGCACAGGATATGAACAGAAATTTTTCCAAAGAAGATATACAGGTGGCCAACAGGCACATGAAAAGA
Source organism: Equus quagga (assembly GCF_021613505.1). Lineage (NCBI taxonomy): Eukaryota > Metazoa > Chordata > Mammalia > Perissodactyla > Equidae > Equus > Equus quagga. The sequence continues at coordinate 52,083,565 of NC_060276.1, forward strand.
TGTTCAACATCACTAATTATTAGGGAAATACAAATCAGAACTACAATGAGATATCACCTCACACCCATCAGAATGGTTATAATTAACAAGACAAGAAATAAGTGTTGGAAAGGATGTGGAGAAAAGGGAACCCTCACACACTGCTAGTGGGAATGCAAACTGGTGCAGCCACTATGGAAAAAAGTATGGAGATTTCTCAAAAAATTAAACATAGAAATACCACATGATCCAGCTATCCCATTACTGGACACGTATCCAAAAAACATGAAATCAATAATTCAAAAAGATTTATGCGCCCCTATGTTTGTTGCAGCATTATTTACAATAGCCAAGATATGGAAGGCACCCAAGTGCCCATCAATGGATAAAGAAGATATGGTATATCTGTATACAATGGAATGCTGCTCAGAAATAAAACAGACAAAATTGTGCTATTTGTGACAACATGGATGGACCTTGATGGTATTATGCTAAGCAAAATAAGTCAGAAAAAGGTAAATACCATATGATTTCACTCATAAATGGAAGATAAACAAATACATAGATAAGAAGAACAGATCAGTGGTCACCAGAGGGGAAGAGGGCGGGTCAAGGTAAAGGGGGTAAAGGGGCACATATGTATAGTGCAGAAAAAATCTAGACTATTGGTGGTGAACACGATGCAGTCTATATAGAAAATGAAATATAATAGTGCACACCCTGAAATTAACACAATGTTATTAGCCAATATGACTTCAATAAAATAATTTAAAAAAATGAAATGTAGAGAGAAGTAAAAGATACTTTACTCACCTTTAGGCGCAGTCATACTCATCTAGGAGTGTGGAAGAGGAAAACAATAAAACTACCAATTGAAAAGGCTACAAAAGAAGAAATGTTCTTTTCCTCAAGGAAGAGCCGGGCCACAGGTAGAACAAGAAAATGAAGAGATCATTTGCAGAAGAAGTTAAAGTTACAGGAGATGTACAGATGATTATCAGATTCAGAGAGCCCTATATCATGATTTCATAAGTTGAGGAAGAATAAGAGATGGAGATAGAGATTGAATATGTAGGACCACATTGAGATTAGAGTCAAGGATGTAAGATATGACCTAGGAGTCCTGAACTTTTTGCAGATATTGACATAATTGGGCATATATGGCATAATGAAGTTAGTCCTTATGGTCCCAATTGGTGGTGATGTTTCAGTGCTGTAGGGAATGAGAGGATGTTGAACTGTTCAGGAGCACATTGATTTCTGGGGCTCCTACTTCCCTCTAACTAATGGAGGCCTGAAGGCATTGGAGGGCAGTAATACATCAATAAAAGATGGTTCCATTTTGATACCAACCAATGAAAAAAATGGGGCACATGAGAACATGTTCAGCCAATGAGAACATGAAAACATGTATAGAGTCAGTCATACTAACTGTTCCTGAGACTTCCATCAATGGAGGTCAGCAGAGGTGGTGGTCTCATTTAAAGCATGCGAGACACATTCTTTATTCCTGCCAATGAATATATGGAAGCTGTTAGATAGGATAATCTTAATGTTGAGCAAAACTCAGAGGCTCTTTTTTGACTTCTATCAATGGATGCATGAGAGATAATGGAGGAGGCAAGATGGAGTGTTCGAGTCTTCCTTTTTACTCCTGACAGTAAAGATAATTCATATAAAGGTATTCGAACAGCCATGTACCATGCTGGCTTCTGGCTATCTCCATCTAAAAGCCCTACAAATATTTTAAACACAGAATGTCCACAATTGTACTCTTTATTCATCCCATTCCAGTCCCAATCCCAATGTTTTCAGCCTCCTGTGTTCTTTTTCTCTTTGAATGTACCACTATCCATCTAGCCATCCAAGATAGAACTAATTGAGTTGTTTTAAACACTTCACTCCAACTCTTCCTCACATCTAGTCATTAACCAAGGCTTGCTAATTCTTTTCACATAGACTCTTTATTTTCCTCCTTTTATCCATTTTTATTTATGCTACCTTGGTGTATAGTCTCATTTGGCATACTCTAATTGTCCATCACAATCTTTCCTTTCTCAGGGAATGGCAATGCTGTCCTAAAGAGACAGTGAAGTCTTCTTTGACTCCTTTTTCTTTCACACCACACATTAAGTGCATCAGGAAATCTCGGTGGCTCTCTTGTCAAAATATTTCCAGAAAGGGGCTACTTCTCATCATGTCCACTGCTTGGATCCTGGCTCAAGCAACTATTATCTCTCAACTAGATTACAGCCATATCCTCATAACCAATCCCCCTGTTTCTTCAATTTTCCTTTTATTCTCTCCTCAGTAGAAAAGCAAAAGTGACGCTGTTAAAATGCAAATCTTCTATTACTCTTTTACTCATAAATCTTGCATCATTTTTCATCTCACTAAAAGTAAAAGTCAAATTCCTTATAAGGACTAACAAGTCCTTACAAGATCTGGTTACCTGCTACCTTTCTGTGCTCCTCTCCTATCTGCTCTCTAAAGCCCCCCATTCCTTATGCAGCTCCCTGCACACCTGCTTCTTTGTTGTTCTAAGAACACACTAGGCTGACCCCAATGGAAGGTTTTGAACTTGCTCTTTTTTCTTTATGGACTACTCTTCTCTCTTTAATCCTTCAACTGCTTCATGTCTTCATGTCTTAAATGTTAGCTTCTCAGTGAGGGCCTTCCTGGCCATCATATCTGAAATTGCATTCCTGCTGACATGCACACACACACACATGCTTATATCCTCATTCCTCGCTTTATTATTCCCCTTAACACTTTGACTTATCATGTATGTTACTTAATTATTGTGATCATTATCTGTCTTCTCCAATTGAACGTAAATCCCGAAATTGCAAGATAGTTTGGTTTATTTCTTCTTTTTTCTTTTCTGTTTACTGGTGTGTCCTCAACATCGAGATCAATAAGTAGAATGTGTTTGTCACTCGATAAATATTTGTCGGGCAAGTTAATAAATAATTGACCACTCCTTTATTTGTTTTGCTGCTTTTTGTTCTACAGCAGACCATTGGTCGAGTGGCAAATATGTTCTAGTAAGAATTAATGTATTTTGCTGTGCATTAATTTAAAAAAATCTAAAATATGTAACAGTAAACACGTCATCAATTTTGAACTTACTAAATTCACGCACAATTCTTTGCAAAATTATTATATAATGAATTTATCTGAGAAGAATGTAATTTTTTTGTTTAAACTTAGACATATGAATAAATGAGTAATATATGTTCACATTTTATTAATGCCTATTAAGATCTGCTTATAAGTTTGCAAATATGTATCTTTATGTGCTTTTGTGTTTTGTGTGCTTTTAAATCTATGTGGTTGATACCATATTTTATTATACTTTCAAACCTGATTTTATCAAAATATCCTGGGTGAACAATTATCCAAATCTTTAAATATTTGGGGCACATAATAGTCATTTTTATATAATTCCATGAATATATAATATTTTGACTTTTGGGTTATTTCTGGATATTTAAGTTTTCTATGATATCCTAGAAAAGATAATTTCAATGTTACATAAAATATCCCTGGATATTTAAAAAATAAAGAAAGCTCCCCAGCTGATTTTTTGAAGTGACTTTAAGTGTTGCACTGTAATTTTCCAAAAGAGGATGAAAGAAAAACTATGGAACCATCTGCCTCCTTTACACAAATATAAAATTGTAAATAACATTTAAAAGTAGGTTTTATTGCAGAAATAAACAAAATGGTTCAGTTTCAAGAACTCTATCAATGTAATAACATGACAAATTAAAGAAAAAATTTATTTGTTCATATAGATTGTCAACTTTAAAAGTAAAAGAGCCAGTTATTTTACCAGCAAAATGGGTTTATTTGAGAATGGCAGAAGAATTGCAATTTGGGGCATACGAGGTATGGTGAAACTTAGGTAAGTCTGACAGGACAAAGGGAATGTTACATTTTATTAAGTTTTAGGAGGAAATTGGAGAGGGTTGTTTTGAACAAAAGCTCATTAGAGAAGAGTTCAAGGTTGTGGTGGTTTCTCATTGGCTAGATGTGGGGGTCACCACCCTGTTGCTGGTGCAGGGAGGGATCTTCTTCTTCTTAAAAGCAGGAAATAAAATTCCCATGTGATTAATGTCTTCCCTTGTCAGATTCATTCTCGTCTTTCTTCTTCCTACTGGTTATGCAGGCTGCAACAGGTGGTTTATGTGTGAGAGTTCCCCCTTCAGGGCTTCCCAACTCCATTTTAAATAAAGTTTCCTGTATTTATTTACACATTTTTTCCTTTTGATCAAAATCTTTCCTAGACAGTATTACTAATCAAGAGTTAGGTTTTCCACATGTAGTGTTGCTCCCCCCCCCCCCCCCGCTTGCTGCCAGGAGGAACATTTTCTGGTTATGGTGTCCCGCATCAGAGGGAATATGCAGACTGGAAGCCATTGAGGCCACATTTGAGTAAAAAGAAAGGGTAGGAGAGAGAACTCTCAGGTATTTCTCATCTAAATCTATATCTTATCAAGGTTGTAAGCATTGGAGATCATCTCAAAGCATCGAGCCAGTATCACCTTACTGGCTATGACATTTTTACAAAGATTTGACAGGCAACAGGTACAAAGCTTAAAAATGATTATGTAAAGCAGAGTTAAAAGTAATATGACAAGTTAGTTTGTAGGATGGTTCTAAACCAGGAGCTCAAACCTGAAGGTAATCGGCTAAATAGGTCACAAGACCAGAGATCGTCAGGTAAAATTTGACGTAACCAATGGCTTTGTCCCTGATATTGTGTAATTAAGTGTTTATCTCTCCAGAGGCATTTATCCATGTGTAATAGGTTGTATTTCTTATTGTATATATGCCTCCTTGTTCAGCAAGTAGGCAATCAAGGGCTATGTGATTGTCCAAAATGGCTTTAGCCAATGAGTCAAGTGGTTGTCGTTGAGCTGATATTGCTTTGGATGTGGAATAAGCTAGCTCTCCCAGTGTTAGGGAAAGATTTCTGATCATGTGTTCATTGACACTCATCCTGACCCAAAGGAGAAAGTCTCTGTCTATGGAGGCAAAGTTGGAGTCATGGATCCCTCCTGTAAGTTCTCATTTAATGTGGTCATGGAGGGTTAATGGAGTGGACCAATGAGAGGTTTTAAAAGTCTTGCTTTGTAGCTGATGTCAATGGGACACAATGAAATTAGCAGTAGCATTTGGGACAAGTAAAGAAAAATCATTACAGGATAACCTAAAGGGTCACAAATTGTCATGAATGGTTTCTCATGGCAAGCCCAACAATTAGATAAGTTTTCCCCTTTTGCAATAAATTGAGAAATACAGCTAAGAGCATTGTCTTTCCAAGAAAAAGAGGGAGAGGATAAGGTAAGAAGTAAAATATATACAGGAAAAATATATACAGGCCTACTTCAGTCTTCTTGGATGGACCTTGCGGGTATGATAAACAAAATAAGCCAGACAGAGAAAGACAAACACCACATGATTTCACTTATATGTGGAAGATAAACAAACACATAGACAAAGAAAACAGAATAGTGGTTACCAGAGGGGAAGGGCACTGGGAAGTGGGCAAATGGGGTGAGGGGCACATATATATGGTGACTGATAAATAATAATGTATACCTGAAATTTCACAATGTTATAAACTATTATGACCTCTATAAAATAAAAACATTGTAAAAAAAAGAATTAGATTTTGGGGAAGTTTGTCAAAAAATATCGAAAGGTTTCATTATGAAACAATAATTATCCATTTAATGAAAATAATAAAAAGATTTCTAAGGCACATATAGAAGGCTTCATAGCTGCAAGAAGCCTTAACTCTTAATATTGAGAAGGTTCAGCTTTTCTGATTAATCAAAGACCCCATAAAAACAAAACACAGAATCTTTGTTTCTTAGGCAGATTACATTAAAGACAAAAAAAGTCTTTGTCCTTTTCAGTGGCAAAAAACCCAAATTCTAAGTTTGCACCAGTGTACTTTTGATATTAAGATTTATTATAATTAAATTCATTTAAATTTTAGCCATGTTGATCATACATTAAAATTCCTTTTCAAGGATTCTTTTTTCAGAAACCTTCTATAACGTTATTTTTATTCAGCCTTGTCTTATTTTTTTTTCTTTCTTCTTCTGGTAATCATTCTACTTTGAGACATAATTATTTTCTTTTTCCTCAACAAAAAGGGCATCTCCATTCCTCATATTGCCTTTTACCAAAAACATACATCTTACTTTTCATATACAGTCATTTTCTTTCATCATTATTATTTCTAGTAGTTTTCTAAAAAAGAAAAATAAAATCTTAGCTCTTCTACAAAGCAATTTTTGCAAGGGAACTTCCATAGCAGTCTGTATTTTTAAAAGGGCCTCTTTTATTTCTTCAGTCTTTGTGGTCAATGCTTTTGTTATCTCCTGGAATGTTTACACTTCAAAGACGTAATAAGATTTACAGCTTCAAGGGACAGAGAAAAAAATGCAAGTTTTCTTCTAGACATTTTGGGGTAATTGCAATTTAAAATTTTGTATTAGGGGCCCAAGGGCAGGGGGCATTTTGTCAGATTCCTTATCAATCACCATAACATCCTCCCCTTCTTTTTCCTCACTTTCGCAGACATTCCAGCTCTTAGTGTCCTGATCAGGCTTTGTCAAAAGTGGTTAATCTGGATCTTAACCTGTGGCATCTTTTGCCCTCCTAGCTTTGCAAAATGACACACTGAGGTCTCCAACCTAGTATCCTGCTTTCCGCCTTGAATGCAAGTCCTGAAGCTAGCAGAGTAGTGGATAATTGCATGTCCTTCTCTCACTACAGCTCTTCTTCCAAGTTTTTAGCTATTTGTAATCTTTGCTTTCTAGTGAAAACTAAAGAGCAGGCAATTGTGAACTGCCTATTATATATTATTATCCTCTAGTAGATTAGCAAACTTGTAAATACATTTTATAATTTCTAGAAGTATATTTTTCCTCACAGTAAATTTTTCAGTGTGGCACGTTATGTTTATTTATAGACCCAAATATGCTTTTTCTTTCTGTAAAAATTAAAAAGTCAAAAGTAGATAAATTGTTTAGCATTTAATGTTTATCTTATTTGAAAATGATTTAAATATTTAATGAATATTATTTAGCTTAACTTAGTATAAATTATCTTATTTACATATATTTAAAACATTTCTTTTTAACAGTTATGTTTTTATTAGACATTAAACAGCTAACCATCATAAGTTATTTATCTTGTTGACAAATTCTGTAACAAATAGCACAAGCTTATTTGACTAGGAGTCCTAGGTAGAAAAAGTTATAAGTTTGCATTACATTTAATATTGATAACTCTGAAGACATACCTGTTTTTATTAAATGAACAAACTTGAACTAGCTTTTATTTACCAAAGATAATTCTAGATCATGGGAACTTGAAAAACATTTGGGCTAGTTTTTATATTTCTGAGAGTATACCTGATTTATATAAATACTTAATTTTTCTTTAAGTCAATTAAATAGAGCTTTTTACAAATTAATTTTAGCAATACTATCTGGAGGTAGAAAAATATCACATACCCATAACATACATACATAGACATACATAATATACAGACAGACATAGAGTTCTTAGAGCTTTTTCTTTTAAAAATTTAAGTCATGTCTCAGGTACAAAGCTCAAACGAATGGTTGGATCTAAATTGTTTATCTGACAGATGGAATAGGTTAAGATTACTTGATCAGATGGCCAAAATTTTTCATTGAAGATTTTTTGTTTGCATGCTGTATGGATCCTTCTAGAGCTTTTTTTTTTGGTTTTGTTTTTGTTTTTTTGCAAGTCATTTTATCTTTTAGAAGCTTCTGAATATCAATCAAAGAATGCATTCTTTGATGAGGGGTTTGGAATCCTGTCTTTCAATGCTGCCCCTTAAGGGAGACTTCTCCAGAATGGCCATTATAATTCTGAATTATCCAAAAGTTCACCCATTTTCCAGAAAGGCATAGGATCCTGGTCCGAGGACCAGGTGGAAGCTGTCTTGCCTTTGCAGTCCCTAAAACATCCTAGCTATGAGGGGCCCAATGTTCCCACAGCTGTTCTAAAACATCAAGAATTACATGTTTTTCCCTCTTTTGAACAGAATGGGTGACTTACGAGGAAGCTTCAACAAGGAGAAAACAAAAGAGTAATCACCAGGAATAGCAATACCTTCATAAAAACAGATCCCGAATAAAGCTGGAGAGCTCAAAACACAGAGAGCAGAGCTCAGACCCGGGAGAGACTAATCCTCAAACTCCGGGGTCAATGAGAAAACAGTGAGCTCAATGGGCTTGGTGGGTATTGACACCTGTTTGCTCACCAGCCTCAGGATTGTTAGGGGTTTTCTCTGAATTCTACTTCTGATCACAATGGAATGTTGATCTTAAAAATAAAACAGGCAGTTATTTTCGTGGCAAAATGGGTTTATTCAGGAATGGCAGAGGAATTGCAATCGGGGACATATAAGCTGTGGTAAAAATTAGGCAAGTCCAAAGAGACAAAGAGAAGGTCAGATTTTATTAAATTTCAGAAGGAAATTGGAGAGGGTTGTTTTGAACAAAATTTCATTGGAGGGGTCAGCCTGGTAGCATAGCGGTTAAGTTGGTATTCTCCACTTCAGTGGCCCGAGTTCACAGGTTTGGATCCCGGGTGTGGACCTAGCAACACTTGTCAAGCCACGTTGTGGTGGCATCCTGCATAAAATAGAGGAAAATTGGCACAGATGTTAGCTCAGGGCCAATTTTCCTCACACACTCCCAAAATAAGGTTCATTGGAGAAGAACAAGAGTTTGAGGTTGGGTGGTTTCTCATTGGCTACAAGTGGTGGTGCATTGTTGCTAGAGCAGGGAGCAATCTTTTTTCTTTCCTTAAAAGCAAGAGATAAATTCCTATGTGATTAATGTCCTCTTTTGTCAAAATAATTCTTATCTTTCTTCTTCCTGCTGGTGATGCAGGCTGCAATGAGTGGCATCTGTGTGAGAGTTTCCTTTTCCGGGTTTTCCAACTCCATTTTAAATGAGATTTTCTTTATTTACTTTCACAAATAGATGATGAAAAATATTTGATGAAATTAAGCAGTGTTTCATAACAAAAGACAATAAGTAAAAGAGTGATAAATAAAATTACTTGACTGTAATAAATTTTACTTACCCAAAATCAAGAAATATTATCCTAAATTATTGAGGATTAAACTATTTGAATTAATATCAGGATCTAGACAGAGATTTCCAGTATCTCAATTAGCATTCAAGACTGTCATGAAAGTTTAAGTGAATGCATAAAAACAAAACTAATATAAACTCGGAATGGAAGAAAAATAAAATCAAGTTGGCTGATGATATAGTTATATGCCTAGGGTACCCAAGAGAAAATAAATTAATAAGAAATGTTGGTAAATTAGCTTGGTGCTGAAAATATAAATTTATACATTTAAAATTTTATATTTATATTAGAAATAATCACATAGAAAACAGAAAAATTTACAATAGAAAAAAGCCCTATAAAATACTTAAGAATAAATTAAACATAAATGGCAAAGGACCCAGATATATAAAATGTAAGTCTTATTTAATGATACAAATAAAATCTGAACAGATTTACCATGCATTTTCTTAGATACAAAAGCTTAATACTGACATTTCAAATGTCAATTCATGCAAAATAATATATACTTTTGAAAGAACAACAGAATTCCAAAAGAATTTTAACAGCTCTATTAAGGTATAATTTTATATTGTAAAAATTGGCTATTTTAAGTGTACAGTTAAATTAGCTTTGATGAATTTATGTGTTTGTTCATCCATCACCTCAATCCAATTTTAGAATATATCCATTAACCAAATGATTCCCTCATGCTCTTTTGCTATCAAAACACACCAGGTAACCATTGATCTGCTTTCAGTCTCTATAGTTTTGACTTTTCTAGAAATTTTATGTAAAATAAATGTCTTCTATGTCTGGCTGCTAATGCTTAGTGTAATGTTTATGAGGTCCACCCATATTGATGTAAATACCATTAGCTTGTTTCTAAATAATGCTCCTAAGGTTATCCACGCACAGGTCAAAAAAGATAACATGTTTTCATTTCTCTTGGATAGATATGAAGAAATAGTAGTGTATGTTTCACTTTTATTTTTAATTAATTTATTTTTTTGGTGAAGAAGATTGACCTTGAGCTAATATCTGTTGCCAATCTTCCTCTTTTTGCTTGAAGAAGATAGTCCCTGAGCTAACATCTGTGCCAATCTTCCTCTATTTTGTATGTGGAATGCCACTGCAGCATGGCTTGACAAGCGGTATGTAGGTCCGTGCCTGGGATCTGAACCCATAAACCCTGGGCCACTGAAGTGGGGTGGGCGATCTTTACCACTATGCCACCAGGCCGGCCCCCTATTTTTAACTTTTTAAGAAACAGTCAAGCTGTTTTTTCCAAGTGATTGTATCATTTTACATTTCCACCAACAGTGTATGAGACTTCCAACTTCTACACATTTTTACTGACACTTGCTATCTTCAGTCCTTATAGTCAGCCATTTTAGTGGCTGTGTGATGGTATCTTATTACAGATTTAATTTGCATTTCCCTAATGACTAATAATATAGAGAAAGTTGTTATACATTTATTATCCATTTGTATATCTTTGGTGGTATGTCTATTTAAATCTTTTGCTTTTTTAAAAAATTGTATTCTTTTTTACTTCTTAAATAGAATTGTTAGACTTTTTTGAATATTATTTATATGTCTTTCAACAGATATATAATATGCAAATGTTTTCTCCCAGTCTGTGGCTTATCTCTCCATTTTTATATAAAGTCTTTTGAAAAGAAAGAGTTTGTAATTTTGATGAAGTCCAATTTAACATGTTTGTTTTTTCTCTTCTATGGTTTATGCTTTTGGAATCAAATTTAAGAATCTTTTGCTTACCCAAAGATCACAATATTACCTTAATATATTTCCTACTAGATATTTCTTAGTTTTACTACTTATATTTAGGACTAGAATCCAGTCTGAGTCGATTTTGTATGGTGTGACATAAATATTTAAAGTTATCACTATTTCATATGATACTCAATTGTTCCACTTTCATTTTTTTAAAGGACTATCCTGTATCCACTGAATTACTTTGGCCTTTTTGTAAAAAGTGAATTGACCCAAATAGTGTATAGCCTACTGGCATTTTGGTAGTGATTACTTTCAATCTACAGATCCATTCGTGGAAAATTGCTTTGTTATCAACATTGACATTTCCAGTCCGTGAGCATGGTATCTCTCTTCTTTTATTTATGCCATCTTTAATTTCTGTTAGCAATGATTTGTCTTTTTTAGTGTACAGGTCTCATACTTCTTTAGTTAATTTGTTCATAAATATTTTATTCTTTGTTTCCTATTGTGAATGCCATTGTTTTCTTAATTTCATTTTCAGATTACTTTTTGACAGGATATAGAGATACAATTGATTTCTTTATATTGATCTTGTATACTGCAACCTTGCTAAATCCATTACTAGTTCTACTAGTAATCAAAAGTTGTTTTGATTTCTTTCATTTTATTTGGTAGATTCCTTTGGGTTTTCTACATATGGGGACGTGTCATCAGTGAATGAAGACATTTTACTTCTCGCTTTCCAATTTTTATGTCTTATATATTTTTCTTCCTTTATTGTACATTCTATACTCCTAGTATAATATTATACTGAAATGGTAAGCATAGACATCTCTGCTTTCTTCTTGATCTTAAATATAAAGCATTTAGTGTTATATAATTCAATAGAAAGCTAGCTTTAGTTTGTTGTGTTTTTTTTCCATAGATGTCTTTTATAGGATTGAGGAAATTCTGTTCTATTTCTAATGTTCATGTATTTTTTATCATAATTCGTTATTGGATATTTATCAAATATTTTTCTACGTCTATTGAGATAACTATGTTTTTGTCAATTATTTTAATGATGTGGTATGTTACATTAATTTATTTTTTAAAATTTTAGACCAACTGCACATTCCTAGAATAAAAAATGCTTGGTCATGGTTTACAATCATCTTTATATTTTATTGGATTTGTTCTTCAACATTTTGTTAAGGATCTTTCCTGCGTGCATTTATGGGAGATATTACTCTGCACTTCACTTGTGTATTTTCTTCTTTCTTTGCCTGTCTTTAGTATCAGAGTAATTCAGGACATAAAATTAAGTAGGGTGAATGACCCCTCTTGTACTCTCTTATAAAAGAGATGTGCTGTACCATTTGACATTCCCACCAGTAATATATGAATGATCCAAATTATCTGCATCCTCACCAGCATTTTATGTTATAACCAGTATTTTAAAATTATTTTGGACATTCTGATAGATGTGTAGTGATATTTCATTTTGGTTTTAATTTGAATTGTCCTTATGGCTAATAATGTTGAACATTGTTTCATATACATATTAGCCATCTTTATATCATCTTCATATCTTTTTCTCACTTTCTAATTGGGCTTTTTATTATTTTCCTGTTTAGTTTGAATAGTTCTTTGTATATTCTAGATACAAGTTTACTCTCAGATATGTGATTTGCAAATACTTTCTCCCAAATTTTAGTGGGTCTTTTCTTCCTTTTCTCAAGGCATAGCACAGAATAGAAGATTTTAATTTTGACAAGATCCAATTTATCAATTTTATCTTTTATGGATTGTGTTTTCAGTGCCAAGTCTAGAAATCATTGTACTGATTGTCTTTGATCCCAAAGATTTTCTGGCTTTTTTCCTAAATTTTTACAATTTTATGTTTTATACTTAAGTCTGAGAGAGATTTTGAGTGAATTTGTGAATCAGTTCTGAGGCACAGGTTGAGCTTCATTATTTTTTATATGGATATACAATGACTCCAGTACCATTTATTGAATAAATTGTGCAACTTTGCCAAAAATCAGTTGAATATATTTGTGAGAGTGTACTTCTGTGTTTTCTCTTCCGTTCCGTTAAACTATATGTGAATCCCTCTGCAAATACCACACTTTCTTATTTACTGTAGCTATACACTAAGACACTATTGGATAGAGTGATACCTCCCACTTTATTATTCTTTGTTAAGATATTTTTAGCCTGCACTTTCCATATAAATTTTAGAATTAGCTTATTTATGTTTACGCAAGGCTTGCTGGGATTTTGATAGGGATTGCATTAAATCTATAGGTAAATTTGGGAATAATTGAAATATTTATTATTTTGAAGCTTCTAATTCATAAACATGGTATGTCTCTCCATTTATTTAGGTCTTCTTTGAGTTTTTCCATCAGCATTTTGTAATTCCCTGAATATAGATCCTATACAAGTTTTCTTAGATTTACACTTAAATATTTTATTTTCTTTGGATGAATGATGAATTTTCATTGCCACATATTTGTTTTTAGTAGATGAAAGTGTGATTGATTTTCGTATTGATCTTGTATCCTGTAAACTTGCTGAACTGCCTCAGTGTTAGAAGAATTTTATATAGATTACTTGAGATTTTGTAGTTGACATTCATGCATCCACAGAGAGTTGTTTCCTTCCTTTCCAAACTACATGATGTGTTTTTTAATTAAATTTTCCTGCTGTATTGCAGTGGCTAGACTATACAGTATTATGTTTAAGAGAAGGAATAGCAGACGTTCTCCTGTTCTTAAAGGAAAATATTTAGCCTTTTACTTTTATGTATTGTATTAGCTGCAGTATTATTCTAAATACTCTTTGTCAGGTTAAGGAACTTCCCCTATATTTCTAGGTTTCTGGGAGTTTCTATAGTGAATGAAATTTTATCAAATTCTATTTATGTGTCGGTTGGTATGATCATATAATTTTTCTTCTTTAGCCTGTTGCTATAATGGATTACATAGATTAATTTCAATTTAGAAGCAGCCTTGCACATCTGGAATAAGTCCCACTTGATTGTGGTGTATGATTCACCTTGTACATTCTTGGATTTAATTCATATTTATTTGTTGAGGTGTTTTATATCTAAGTTTATGTGAAATATTGATCTTGAGGTTTCTTTGTATGCTTGTTTTTATTTAAGTTCTTGTCTAGTTTGGAATAACATTGGCCTAATATAATTGTTTTGGAAGTTTTCCCTCCTGTTTATTTTATGGACAAGATTCTTTAAAAACAAATGTGATAGAATTTTCTAGTTAAATCACCAAGAGATGTCTTTTTTAAGAGTTTTACTTACAAATTCAATATCTTTAACGGTTATAGGATTATTCATACTGTATACTTTTTCTAGTTTGAGATTTTGTAATCTGTCAATTTTGAGTATAATGCTTTGTATTGTTTCCTTAATGGTTGCTCTGTGTATTAAAATTTATATACATAATTTATCACAGTCTACTGGTAGCAAAATATTGCCAGTTCTCATGAATGGCAGATACCTCAGTTCCACTTAAATGCCTTTATCCTTTCTACTTTTAAAATATAATTGTCTTAATTATTTCCTCTACATACAATGAGCCCCACATCTAATGGTGTTATAGCTTTTACTTCAATCATAAAATATGATTTAAGAAATTCATCAGAAAAATATAGTCTATTATATATCCCCCTATTTTTACCCATTTCCAGTTATTCTTTCCTTTTTGAAGTCACAAGTCTTCCTCTATCATTATTTCCTTTCTGTTTAGAGAACTTCTTTTAGTCATTCTTCAAGGGTGTGTTGACTATCAAAAAATTCTGTTTTACTTCATCAAAGAACGCCTTCATTTCCTTACTATTCTTAAAGTGTATTTTTACCAGAGATAGAATTCTCATTTGACAGTACTTTTCTTTCAGTACGTGAAAACAGTATTATTTAACTTCCTTCTGGTCTCCATGGTTTCAGATGAGAAATCTGCTATCATACAAACTTGTGTTCGCATGTCAGTGGTTTCATTTCTCTTTGGCCGCTTTCAAGATTTTTGATTTGTTCCTTGTTTTCAGCTTAGTATGAATTTCTTTTTGTTCATCCTACTTGGAGTTTGGTCAACTTTTTAAATGTGTGGACTTATGTCTTTTGCCAAATTTGTGGGGTTTTCAGCCATAATTTCTTTGAATACTTTTCCAATACCACTCTTCCTTTTCCTTCTGGGATTCCAATGATATGACAATTAGCTCTGTTTTAATTATCCCACAGGTCACTGAGATTCTGTTGGTTTTTCAGTCTATTTTCTCAAGTTCACTCATTCTATCCTCTGTCATCTATACCTTTCTTCTTTTGAGCTTATCCAGATACAGTGCATGTGCGTATCTTCTTTTGATTATTAAATTCTATTACGTCCATTTAGATTTTTTGTAACTTCTATTTATTTGTTGAGATATTCAATTATTAATTTGTTTCAAGAGAATCTTAATTACTTTGTGAAGCATTTTCATGATGACTGTTTTAACTTTATTATTAAATAATTCCAATATCTGATTCATCTTAGTGTCAGCAAATGTTTCTTTATGTTTTCTTACTCAAATTGTGATCTTCCTGTTTCTCGGTACAAAAAGTGATTTTCCATTTTATCACAGACATTTTATATATTCAAATATGAGACTCCTATTTAAAAGAATCTTTTTTAAAGAAATTCAGCAGTCTTCCTGTTGAGAGGAAGCATAAAGGGAACATTGCTGCATATATCTAGCTTCCTACAGAGCCATAATAACCCTTCCTGGCAAGTGTGAGCCAATGATTCACAGTTGTCCATTGATGACGGTGAAGTGAAAGCTCATCTCCTCCAAGGCCTTGATCATAGCTTTCCAACAGAAATTGGTTAATGACTCACTACTTCTCATTTCCTCCAAGGAGAGTTGTATGACCAGGTCCTCACTGGGCAGTGCTCATACCATGGAGAGGAGAAGCAGAGTTCTGAACTACACCACTCAGTTGCTACAGACTTGGGTGAAATCTGTGCTCCTTGCTGGGCACCAGAGAAGGGGAGGGGGCAAGTAAAGTACTAACACCTTCTAACTACTAAACTACTCCAACCTCCCACCATCTTAATTGGCCTCATTGATACTTTGTGTGAAGCGAAGTTCAGGTCTACATAGAGTTCCACTGACACCATAAAGTGAAGACACATGCAGAGTACTGACTGGTCTCAACTTACACTACCTTATTCAGTCTCACTGATGCCAGATGGAGGTAGAGACTCAACTACCCTTGGGGCTCTGTTGACTCCAGAGTTTGGGGAAATCAATATGCCAATTAGCCTTGCCTCTAACTACTTCATTCTTTCTCATTGTTGCCAGGTGAGTATGAACTTTCAGCTTTTCTCTGTGCCCACTGACACCAGGGGTAGGGGGAAAGTAGAATGCTTACTAACCCCAACTCACACAACCATGTCTAGTCTCACTGATGCTCTGTCAAGTTGGACATGTACTGGGTCAAACTTTACCAGGGTGGGGAGGAAGGGCTAAAGATGATTGGTTTGTAGCCCTGCTTTATTCTGCCTCATTAAGTTTCATTGCTGCCAAGGTGGGATATAAGCTGAGCCTGCCACTAGCCCCTGCTGACATTATCTGGGAAGTGGAATCAAAGCACTGCCTGCTTGCACTGAGTGAAGAGTGAAAGGACCTCCACTCACACCACCTGGCAGGATAATGAGAATGCCCCTTGCTTCCATTAGGCAAGAGATTGGAGATAACTTCCCACTCAGCCCTACCAACATCACTCTGCCAGGGAATTGGAGTGCCGTGACCTGCTTCTTTGGAAGATGGAACTTCCTGCTCAGCCTTGCTGAAATCATAAGGTAAGGGTGTAGTTTTTCAATTTGTGTTTGGCTGGGTTTGCCAAAGAAAAGTTTACTGTTGTTAGGCCACTCTTTTCCTGGTCTTCTGGCTAGGGGAGAACAGCCTTTTCTTGTATCTTCATTGTCTTTTTCTATTGGCAGTGTTAGGATGGAGTCTTCCATGACCCCTGTCCCCATTTAGGGGTTGCAATAACTACCTCAAGTCTGCAGGCCCCAGACAGTCTGCCTTCATTTTGTCTTTCAGTCTTCCTATTCTTGTTTGTTGTTACACCCAGGATTTTTTGTTGTAAGAGGAGGAACTGAGAGAAATAGGGCTACTTCATCTTGGCTGAACCCAGAAGTATTCCCAAGGCTTTTACATTTTCTTAGGTTCTTTCATATTTTCCCCACCCTCCATATATTTTCCTATATAGCTAGGGATATATGGAGAGCTTAGCTCAGTCTTCTATGCTTCTCTCATTTCCACAATTGCCCCATTAAGTTTCTGGTTGTTCTGACACTTGCCATAACCAAGACCAATTTATTAGCCAATAAATCTGTAGAATTTTCCTGTTCATCCCACCAAGTTTGCCTCTTTTAGCTGGCAACATCATGAAGTTATTCACCTTCTCAAATCCATTTTTCCCCCTCGGGCAGCAATGAGAGACAAACTGGTAAAACTACCATGCTCACCTACCAACCATAGGATGAGGAGTGGGAGGAGCCCCAGGTACAAAGGCCACAGCCTTCTGCTGCTTCTATCCAATGCTGTAGGAGGCTTTTCATGACATGACATTCAGCAAGGGAAATATAACTTTTGTTATGACACTCAATTCTACAGTAAAGAACATTTACACGAACATTGAAAAACTGCTATTTTCTTGGTCATTAACTTTTGTTTTTAAAGATTTTATTTTTATCCTTTTTCTCCCCAAAGCCCCCCAGTACATAGCTGTATATTCTTCGTTGTGGGTCCTTCTAGTTGTGGCATGTGGGATGCTGCCTCAGCGTGGTTTGATGAGCAGTGCCATGTCCACGCCCAGGACTCGAACCAAGGAAACACTGGGCCTCCTGCAGTGGAGCACGCAAACTTAACCACTCGGCCACGGGGCCAGCCCCTTGGTCATTAACTTTTAATTTCAATCAGTCAAGAAAACATGGAAACAAAAATAGGTGCACAAAGAAATCCTCTCAACGTTAGCAATTTATAAAAAAAGGTACAGTTTGGGAAGTGGAAGTGAAGAGAGAGAGGTTGGAGAGAAGGGTAGCATCAATAATATTCTTAGTTCATAACACTGAGGATGAAGAGTCACTGTCTATATTTTATAGAAAAAAGTAATGGAAGAACTTAAAATAGTGATGAAATTATATTGAGATAAAGAGAGGAAAAATGGAAACTGTGTATTGTTATTAGTCATTGTTTATATTACTAGAACACTAATAAATGTTATCTACAGTTTATATTTTAAATACAAACATAAGCATATTGTTTAGAGACTGTAGGACTATAGAGAACATATTTTGATATTTCTACAGAAAGCCTTGTGAACAAATTTTCATGTAATTTGATTTCTGGGCTAATAGCAAGCCCCGGAAGACAGTTTATGACTGTATAGATAGTGAGAACTCTAGAGAGATTTTCCTAACTCCTGAAGGAACTGTTAAATTTCAAGGGGGAGTTAAACCAGTACCTTGGAAGATCTCTGGGTTTTAAAAGCTGGAGTCAATACATCTATCTGGCCCTTGAGGAGAGTATTTACATACCAAAAGGGTAGACTAAGGATACTTCCTATTATGTCTCCAAAGAGACACTATCAGAGGGAGAAGGAAAATAGTCTCTTTGCTCTTTATAAGCACAGAGAATTTATTTTTTCTGTGTTCTCACTTATGGAGTGAAATCATTGGCGTAGGAGGGTTTTCCATCTGGCTCTCCTTGTGGTCACTGTCAGGCTTCTGCATGAGGTTCTGATGCTACAGTGTTACTCTGGCTGTTGATCTTATTATAAATATAATAAGATATCTGCCTACGATCAAAAAACCTAATGTGTATATTCAGGACCACGTTCATAAAAATGAATATTAGAAACAAAAATATAGTCATAACATTCCTGTTTATATTCAGTTCCCATGCCAACAGTTTTTAAATATTTTTGTTGAGTGTATTTGGCGTATAACATCCTGTAAACTTAAGGTGTCCGGCGTGTTACTTTGATACATTTATATATTGTAATATGATTGCCACTGTATTGAGATTTATCACATTACATAACTATAGTACAACATGGTTGTCTATATTTATTCGACTATGCCTTGATCTCCATGGCTTATTTACTACTATTGCAAGTTTGCACCCTTAAACAACATTAATGATATCCCTCCCACCCTCAACAGTTTTGAATCCCTCCTCAAAAAAATCTGAAGAACAGGTGTATAATGTTGCTTTAAACTTAAGCCCTTTTTTTCTATATCATTCTGTGATTGCATGCATGTATTAATTTGGCAAAGTAAATATAAGCAAACAAACCATATTGTAGAGTGATTATAATTAGAAGAGTGTGGCATTATCTTCAGAAGCATGTTAGGAGGAAAACTTTTCCTATACCACCTTAAGTCCCAGTGAGGTGAGGGGGTTACACATTAATTGAAAATAGATTAATAGGAGAAAAGTTTATTTTCACATACATTTGGGAACAGGGGTCACTCAAAGAGAATGGCTCTCCAAACGGCTATGGATGGGGGTTTATATATACCAGGTTAAAAGGACTGTGGTGGTGATTTAGGGCTTCAAAAGGTTAAAGGTTTTGATGAGGCTTGTCTACACAATTTTTGGGGAGAATGTCCTGATGCCCAAGGTCAGTGGCATCCCTCACTATGGACTTCCCTGGAAGGCGGAGGGAGAATTTGAGGCAGCTGACTGTTAAAACTTTGCTTTAGTCAGATAAGAGAAGTTCAGGTACAATTTCTTTCTGCATTTGTTGTAGCTCAGATGTTTTCACTTCAAAGTATTCCTTACAACATTCTGTTGGGTTGTCGGTCCCAAAAGTACTCAGAGATGCACATATATAAGTATTTAGTGTATGATAAAGTTAGAATTCCAATCTTTGGGAAAATGATAATTTACTTGTAGGGGAGGAAGACATTTCCTCTTCCCAATGTGGGTTCGTCTGGCTGGAGAACGAATGAAATTCACATGAGACAGAATAGCAAGAGAAAATTAAACAAAGCTTTATGAGGAACCATGGCCCAGGGCCTTTCTTCCCGAAGGAAGAAAGGGCACTGAAGAAGTGGGGTGCACAGAGTGGTTATATACCCCCAAACAGGGTGTTTCACATGTGATTGAAATGTCCCTCCCACAATAGTCACAAGATTGCCCTGTTGCACAGCGCTTGATGGACACAGCAGGTAGTGGTCTGCTATCTCAGAGGGTGTAGCAGGAGGCTAGTCCATTGTCTGGAGCTGGGTGGTCACTGAGCACAGCAATCAGTTCCTAGCCTAAGGAAAGATGCTTAATCCTTAAAGAAATGCCAAAGTTGGGAGAGGGAGGGAAGTTAGTTACAGGAGGTTACCAGACAAGCACAATAAAATGCAGATTTAAGTCCTTGCCTTTGGTATTGATTAAGAGTTTCTAGAGAGAAGGTCATCTCCTTTCTCCTTCCTGGTACACAAAGGGAGCCACCTTTTATAGATAGAGATTTACCTTACAAATGTAAATGTGTCCTAACAAAGGGCAAGTTCCATTCCTCAGAGCCTCCTTCCCTGTCCCAGTTTATCAAAAGCAATCAGCCTCAAATAATCCTGATGCCAAAGAGACATATCTTGGGGTGGCCAATTCCAGGTCCCCACATACTCAATAAATGATGTTGTGATAACTAATCAGAAACAAACACAGAAGTAACAAAGATAGAGCTTTGTTATGCATCAGCCTTAGAAGCATCATAAAAGAAACACATAAGAAAATTTATGCCTGACCTCAAGGAAAAAAGTTTCCAAAAAAAGTAAGAAATCATTAGAAAAAAATATTAACAAACTTAACTCCACAAAAATATCTCCTGAAAATAAAAAAAATAATTACTTCAAAGAAAATTGAAATGCAAAGTACAAGCTAGAAGAAAATATTTGCAACATATGTAAGTTAAGAAATCTTACTATAGTTAAATGCCATATATATTATTTTTTTAAAGATGAATATCCATTTCATAAAAGGACATATATTATGAAAAGATGATTTTATAAAGGAAGAAATACAAATTACTAATAAATATTGGGAGATGTTTAGTGACAATAACATAAAAATTGAAATATAAACAGTAATGTTGTAGGAGAGGAAAGCAAATCCTCTACCCTCTAGGTCCTTCTGGCTGGTCCATGAATTAAATTGACAAGAGACAGAATAACAGGAGAAACTCAAACAAAGCTTTATACCATGTGTACATGAGAGAAACCCAGGAAAACTGAGCAACTCACCAGAATGGCTGAGGTGGCCACATTAAATACTATCTTATCTTCAGCTAAAGACAAAAGAGGATGTTGGGGGTGGGGGGAGTCAGTTATGGGAGATTACCAGAAAAAGCACAGTAAACAAGAGTAAGGTTATTATCAAGATTTAAGTCCTTGCCTTCTGCATTAATAAGAATTTCTAGAGATAAGATCACCCCCCTTCCTCTACAACGAGGGAGATATCTTTACAAATGGAGATGTCCCTTACAAACGCAAATGTATCTTACAAAGGCTAACTTCCACTTGGTTTTCAGAGCTTTTCCTATGTCTACAGCTTTTTGTTTTTTTTCAAATAACCTCCCAAAAATAATCCTCATGCCAAAGAGACACATCTTGAAGTGGCAAATTCTGATCTCCCACAATGTTACAACATATTTCTAATGATGATAATAATAACAATAATATTTTGTACAGGGTTAAGTGAAATAGTCTATTGGTTATTATAAGTATATGCTCTCAATATTTCTGAAGGGCAATCTTACATAAACTATCAAAATCTTTAACAACCCTTTCCCTTTGTGTCACCACTTAAATTTCAAGAATTCATTTTGAAGTAACAATCAGTGATGTACAAGCAAGTACAATAGTCAAGCTGATTTTGTTACAACATTATTTATAATAGTAAAAATTTGGAACCTGTCTAAAGATTTTGTTGACCACAGTAAGCAAGGTGTTGAAAATATATTTTGCACACACATGATGGATATTATGTGGTCAGTAAAGAATTGTAGGTGAATATTAAAATATATGGAAATATATCCATGACATATTTTTCAGAGGAACATGCAGATTACAATGGAATTATCTAATTGAAGTTGAAGTCTTTGAGCCAGACTAATTGGATTCAAATTGCAGTTCTGCAACTTGCAAGTTAATATGACTTTAGGAAAATTACTTAAACTCTCTGTGACTCAGGTTCCACATTTTAAACTGAGGAATAATAGTTTACTCACAGCAAATGGTCCTGCGGGTATTTGATAAAATAATACAGCTAAAGTGATTAGAAGAATGCTTGGTATTTAGTAACTACTCAATAAATGCTAGCTAAGCTTATGATAGATTTTAAAAACATGATTCATAGACACACTTTCACAAAAAAAAATGCCTGACATTCCTTGGGTTTGTGCATAGATAATATAAATTCAAAATACCAACTATATTATTTTAAGAGAAAATATAATTATTATAAATATGGTTAAAAACAAAAGTCAACTGAGTAAATTTTAAGGATCTTATTGGCTTTATTCAACAATTCATGAAATGGGCAGCATCCCATCCAGCAGATAGAAAGGAGCTCTGAGGAACTGTACAAAATGAAAGACTGTTGTAGGCATAAGTGAGTGGTAACAAGGAAATTATACTAGGAGAAAAAGAAGATTGATTATTGCAAGATTACTTTCCTTTAGGGCATGGCAGGAATCTATCAGGCAGATCACCTTACTAGTGCTGGTCAGGTGATTCCTGATTGGCTGGTTTAAGATTCCACTTCTGGGAGAGCCAAACTGTAATTAAGATAAGTTTTGGCTTGTTGATATGGGACTCAGTATTAGCAACTCCATTTTGGGCCTATTATTTTGTTTTTAACAATTTCTCCCTTTTGATTAGACTCTCAGCCTACCAAGAGATGTGATCAAAAATTGAAAACATTAGTGCTAATCCCGGCTAACACTCCAGAGTTCTCACAGTTTTTGCTCAGTCTCTGTGTAGTATTCACAGGTCATGATGTTGACTTCACATTCTTCAAGTTGGTCATTCTCTTTGTTCCTTTTCTGATGTTCTGTTCCTAGTGAGATCATTTGCTTGATCTTTAGCAGTTGTGAACATACATTTAAAGATTTTGAGAGAATACAGCACACCAGGGAGACTACTATTATTATTATAAGCAGGATAATTCCTAATGTCTGGAGTGCACATTGGAGGCATGGTCCCTAACACCTAAACCAATTGAAATCAAATAATTCAAAGAAAGACCCCATTGAAAGTGTCCTGTTTTAAAGCCAACTGGCTTGTTCAGTGATTTTTATGAAGCTGAGTATCAACTTCCCCAGAAATGTCAATCCAAGTGTAGCAAGTGTTGTCAACCATGGCACAAATACCTCCTTGCTCAGCTAAAAGATAATCAAGGGCTATACTATTATCAAGAACAACTTTGGCCAGAAAGCTTAGGGATTGTGGGGGGGCATTTTCCTGCATTTTTGGAAAGTGAAAAAAAGATAGGAGGGCTTTGAATGGCTTTTAGAAATGCATTTCTCTTCTTGTAAAGACTCAATTTGTAAGACAAGAACAGTTATTTTTAACTTGTCAATGAACTGGGTTGCAACCTGAATGATATTAGGGGGCTGATCTACCCATCCAGCTACATTTTCAATTTGCTTCTTTATATCAGGGAGATTTTCAACTAATATGGAAATAAAAATATTCCTATGTTCTAGATTTAGATCTATTTGTCTTTGGAATGTTTTTCATCGCCTCTGGGTACATAGTTCCATTTAGCTTGGAGGAGAAGGCCTAAAAGAAATTTCCTATCAGGCCCTGAATACCACCTTCCAATTTGGCCAACATCTGATCATAGAGCTAACCAAAAAAAATTCTTTCAAATATCTCATCAGGTTTCAGCTGGGACAAATAGTAAATATTCCAGGTGATATTGAACAACCCCTTGGTCCAAGAGATATCCACAAAAAAGATGTGAAGGATTGTATCCTCCCAAGATCCAAAGCCAGTCTTAAAAATAGCCAAAAGAAAGAATGATTTTGACAGTTACCCTGAGAGCCAGCCAACAGTTGGTAGCACCCTAGCAGCAAATGGAGTACAACCCAAATTTCTGTCTAGCCACAATTTTGGGACTCCCAACCTGGTGACTGAGCTGCCTGCATACACAAGACCCAATAGCCTGTGTGCCCCAGGTAGGCAGAAAGCCAAGC
Source organism: Equus quagga (assembly GCF_021613505.1). Lineage (NCBI taxonomy): Eukaryota > Metazoa > Chordata > Mammalia > Perissodactyla > Equidae > Equus > Equus quagga. The sequence goes on from NC_060276.1 coordinate 52,107,665, forward strand.
CAAGTTCTCAGGACACAAAATGAGATACGCAAGAAGGGAATAGCTGCTTCTGGGAGAGAGAGTGTCAATAACCAATGGGCACCCCAAAACGAAATTCACGAGAGTCTAAATTTGGAAAGGAAGTGACAACATGAAATTTTACCTTCCTCTCTCAACTGGGCGCTACAGATAGAGATCCAGGAGAGCTCACTCTGGTAAGAATTCTCACCTTTTTCCAGCTTCTGCCAATTTTTCCAACATCTCCATTGTCAAACTATTAGTAAGATCTGGTCACATGGTTCCACCTAAATGCCAGGGGGTGAATGGGTGCTGGAAAGTGTAATTCTTGGCATGGCAGTTATTTCCCAATGATCACTCTCTCCTGGGGAAGGTAAGTACAAATCTCTGTTGCACAGCTTATTTTCTTCCAAGAAGAGATTTTCTTCGTTATGGTAACACAAGAGCTTTTGATCATCTTATTTTGATTTTCTGAATTTGCTTCTCTATACTTGCAAATTTTCTAGAGTGAACATTTATTATCTTTTGACTCAATTTTAACAAAAAACCCCTCCAGTTTTTGAATCTCACCAAACTAACTCCTTTTATCAGCATCAGCATTTTTGTCCATAAAATTGTAGTAAAGTTTTCAAAGAGATAGTGCATGTGAATGAGTTCTTTAAATATAGTGTTGAAATGTAATAGGTTAATAGCACGCTCAAATATTCAAAACATAGCATTCATAACATTTAAAATTTGAAATGGCTTAAAGTTTATCTTATTCAAGCCCCCCTTTTTTACACAGTATGAAAACCAAAGCTTCTAGTTACTAAAGTAATTTGTTCAAGGTCATACAACAAATACTAACAGAACTCAATTTTGAACCTGGGTCTCTTAAGTATAGTTCACCGCCCTATTGATTTAGACATCAGCTATTAAATTACTGATTTTTGGTATAGTGCAGGCCTGCAAAATTTAGTCCTACCCTGAGGAACTGATATGAGCCAGTCGAACTACCAGTGAGAAAATTCGTTTTGCTTGTTTCCAAATCTCCTTTATGCGAATATGTTGAGAAGTTTTGTAGGTAATAATGTGTTGACATCATTATGCATGCATTTTCTTGTAATGGAAGAAAGAGGGGCATTATGGCATTTAAAAGCAGTCATTTCCTGCCTTTCTTGGGCAGCTGATTGAGTGGTAGAAAGCAGCAGGATCCGATTTTAGGCTCTATAGACGCCTGTCAAGTCATTTTGCTCCAACTATGAAGTGGTACTCATATACAAGGCTGTCTAACCATCTCTACTTTTCATTTGGACCTCTGGAGAAATAAAATGGGAAAGATACATTTTTCTCTTTGAACTAGTTGAGACTATAGTGAAGGACAATGAGCAAAAACCTTTTCTTTTATACCTGTGAAGTCAAAGAGGGGAAAAAAGAACCTAAAGAATAGAGTGAGCCTAAATTAAGGTGGAAACATGGAACATTTTTCCACATTTCATTTTTTTCCAGTATCTATATGAAAATTGACAAAGTACAAGTAAAAAATAAAGTTATGATAGTAATTACAAGATTTAAAAATTTACCCTTTAAATTAGTGCCAAATTACACACTGGATGTGCCCGCAACTTAGCCCTTCCATACTAATTTCCCACCCATTACCCTGCCTCAAACAAAAGCCCAGCAGCAGAAAACCCCAGGAGCCATAGAAAAGGAAAAATTTATTCTTAAAGAAGACAGTGAACTTTGTCACCACTTAGATGTGGATTTTGTTTTATTGACTCTCACCTGTCACTGCTAAGAGCCAGTAATGTCAAAGTACCTAAGTTATGTGTAGTTTGCAATATATACTTTTATACAAAATAGTTTATTAATGTATCAACTTACTATCCAGAAAATTGAAAAAATAAGTAGTTTGGAAAATATTGCTGAAGTAAATATATGGAAACCCATTTTCAAATTATAGCAATAAAACTGCCACCTTATGAATTTTCTAAGTCACCTACCACATCTGGAGCTAAGATTTAAATCAATAAAAGAGTTGGTTGGGACTAAATGGCCAATGAAATACTTTTTAATTCTAAAGTTCTATTCTGAATTTTAAAATATACAGCCTTAATGATATTGTCCAATGACAAAAATAATGGAATTTAGTAACAAGTTTGATGTCCTTTATGCAAGGGAAAACAGTCCATGGATTGGGGGTGAACAGTGCCTCACAAGCAGTAGAGCACTGTTCCTGAGGGATGCTGGGCAAGAGTGAGTTTTATAGAGTGAGAGAAGAGGCCATGTGGAAACAGCATGATTGGCTAGGAGGTTAGGATTCCCTTATAGGGCTAGCAGGTCCTATTTCTAGGGTAAGATAAACTAGCTAAATCTGAGTTGGAGGATTGCGATTGGTGTATGTTGGATTTCCTTGACAGATGTTTCCTGTAAGTACAGGCTTACTTAGGTTTAGAATTGTCATATGGGCTGGGCTCCTAGGGTGGCCTCCATCTTGTGGGTCCTGATATACGAATTAACTTTATCAATTATTTCCTATCCCCTGAAAATTGTGAGGAAAGCCACTATTAACCAACTTTAGAACGAATTAACAGACAAAAGGAACTTGTGGTTCTGGAAAGGCAAACACTTCTCTTGATGGGCAAGTCTGGATGGGGAGCTGGTGCCCCTAAAGATTCCTGTCCAAACCAGCCTTACCAAACATTTATAGAGGATGTAGGACTGCGAGTAGAAGTTCTACAGCATCCCAGTAATGAAAATATAACTATTAAAGATAAATTATAGAGAGGTTTTTCTCCTGGGCTGTGAATATTGGGGGAAGAAAATCAACAGGCTAGTAAAAAGAATTAACAGTAAGTGATTTTCATTTATCACTTCTTTCCACCATTTCATGCCAGTAGCCAGCACTCAAACACAATTTCAATCCTCACTTCCTTACAAATAAGGAAAAATTTGTAGAAACTGGTGTGAAGTCATAAAGCTGGTACTCATAACTTATTCTAGGTGAATAACACAAAATTGAGTGTTAATTTTTAAAGAAGCTCTTACTTGTCCTAAATGTTTTTTTGGCTATTGTAATTGTACGTTATGATTATTTCATGCTAAACTGTCCATTAAAAATATTTCTACATCTATGTATCTAAATTTAAACCTTGATTTGGTGACGATAAAAAATGAATTAATGATCATCCAAACCCATTTAATTCATACCACTCTTTAAGGCACTTCTAGAGATCCAGGGATTCACTGGGGGGAATTCTTACTCCATTGTGAAGTGAGAACTTTAGACTCAGGTAATGATTTACAATTAACTTCTACTAGTTTGGATAGGAAATGTGAGTTGACAGTAAAATAGCCTTAAAATGATTTGCCAAAGATTTCATATGAATACAGTGCAACTCTGAGGAATGCATGCTGTATTCCAACTTAAAATAATTTTTTCTTCTCTAATGTACCTTTTAATGTTCCTGTAAAAAATAAGATTTTTTAAAAGGTATGAAGCAATATTAGTTTAATTATGGTTTAATTGCTGTGAAAATACAGAAAAAAATCACAAATTCATTAATAATACATTAGTTCCACATGATGAACTTCATTATTAAGAATGCTAAATGACACTAATACTGACCTTTCAAAATAATACTAAAATTCCCTCCTAATTATTAGAATAGATATGCTATTTATCCCTTGTTTATATTTGATATTCATTAATTGCATGGATTAATGATTCCTTCTAAATTGTGCATTTTTTCATTGAATAAAAGGTTACATGTAAAATTTTAGCTTACAAGTTGGCAAATTTTAAAGTACACATGACCTAAACATTAAATAATGTATAATGTGATGAAAAAACTCTGACAACTGAACACAAAGTGAACTTAAAAATTAAGCCTTCTTTATAGCAGAGTCCAAAAATGAAAATGTAATCACATTCAGGTATGACTTGCGTATATAAAGTCTGTCCAAAAGGATTCATGTGCCAAGAAAAACACATGAGAGAAAATAATTGGAAAGATTGGTGCTCAAAGCTGGATAAATTAACTAAAGGTCATTCAAACGTTAAAAGACAGGGACAACTTCTTGAATGTCATTGAATGGGCTAATATTTTTCTATCACTGAAAGATACGAAAATTGAGGGATCCACATTGAGCCTAGGTATCTACATATTCTGAAGAGGAGAATTTAATTTGGTCACTAGATCTAGGAATTGTGTAAACTAGAAATGGAGAGTAAAGATATTTAACTACATAATTTGCTAAGTTAAAAATACATAGGGGGAGCAATGTCTGTCTCTGCTCCTTGGGCATGTGTAACCAGAGCTGGAACGCACACGGGTCTTCTCCTTTTCTAGTCTTGTCTGGAGATTTCTGGACGGAGGCACAACTCTTCGGACTTTGCAATCACATATTCTTGTCATCAGCATGAAAAGTCAAAGAAGTGACAAAGTACCCTTGTTACAGCCGGGTGAACTGATGACTCCTGTTGACAGGTTCCTGCAGACTGCAGAGTGGGAACTTGGCTGTAAAGGACTCAAAAGAATATGTTCACACAAACACCCATATTCGTCATTCTATTAGAAGAACCCCTGTGGATTTTCTTGAAAACTGTGTTTGTTTTGATAGGATTCCTTTCTCTGGACACTATCTCAAGGTCAGTCAAAAGCATCAGTAAAGAGCACCTCCGTTGGAAAATCGCTGCTTTAGTGGATGAGGTTAGGAAGGCAATATCAAATCAGTTTATTTCCCACACTAAAAGAGACTTCATGGACAGAACGGAAGGTAAATGTGTTCCTTTTTCTCCTTTCCCTGATAATGTGTTTAACACTAGAGTCGCAGTGGTGAGCAGTGCAGATGCAGTCTCTTCCCTCAAGGAACTCACAGTAGAGACATGGAAAAAAGGCAATTTAGCAAACAAAAAGAGTCAAGTGTAAAAAGGTGCACATTATGGGAAATGCAGGGGGCTCTGGCAGTGCACAGTAGGACATCTAGCCTAACACAGGGAGGGAGGTCAAGAAAGGCTTCCTGGGCCTGACAGATGAGGATGAATAAGCCAGGTGAAAACGAACGGGTTGAGTTAAACATACTGTTTCCAATTCTTAACTACTTGTTTACTATTTTTAAAAATCAAATCTTAGTTTTATTAAATTAGTGCACGCATATAATTGAGTCAAATAGTTACCTAAAGGCTTATAATGAGATAATAGTACTTCCTTAACCCACCCCTCTGCCATCCCAGTCCTACTTCCTTTGGCAATCAATTTCAATCCTTTCAACTCTTTCTTCCTATGTGGTCCTCCATATTTTAAAATAATATGCTTATACTGCTATTTTTGATTCATCAATTTTAGACATTATTGTTGACTTCCTGTTCTAGTAGTTGAGAATTTGGCTCTCCTATTACTTTCTCACTCTCCCCTTCCATCTATCCTCTCAATATAATTATATGACAAAATTTTGGTTAATTCAATTGCTTGTGTTTATATTATGATTATGATGATATGATACAATATGATTGTATAAACATTTACTGCTAAGCCAGGCGGTATTTTATTATTATGTTTCCTTTTGCTTTTTGGTTTCTTTTTTTTTAACCAGAGTTAATAATTGACTTTTTTTTCATATGCTTAGTTTTTTTTTTTGAGGAAGATTAGTCCTGAGCTAACATCTTCTGCCAATCCCCCTCTTTTTGCTGAGGAAGACTGGCCCTGAGCTAACATCTGTGCCCATCTTCCTCTACTTTTATGTGTGGGATGCCTGCCACAGCATGGCTTGCCAAGCCATGCCATGTCTACAACCAGGATCTGAACCAGCGAACCCCAGGCTGCTGAAGCGGAACACACGCACTTTGCTGTGCCACCGGGCTGGCCCCTCATATGCTTAGTTTTGTATGTGCCTGACATTAATTTGTTCCAAATACTTTGTCAAACACTTACCAAGGTTTTTTCCAAACACAGTTTCAAACATTCTATCAGTTTGAGTATTTTCCTGGAGATCTCTCTTCTGATACCCTCCATCATTCTCCTCTAATCTAGACTGGTAGCTCTGTAGGTTTGCTGCCCAATCATGCCCTGAGACTTCCTTTTTCATCATTCTGGGCATTTCTTTGTCCTCTGCCTGCATTGGATCTTGTTTTCCAAGTCCATATCTTCCTCTTTCTTGTCCCCTCTCCCTTGTTTTGCTGAAGCACATCTTCCAGCAGCTTTCTAAGAAAGTGCATGGGAGGAAGTTTTTTGAGTGTGTTCTTCCCAATCTAAAAATCCCCCTTACTCTTCCTTATGCTTGTTTGATAGTTTTGCTGGATATAGAATTCTAGGATGATAATCATTTTCCCTCAGAATGCGTTCCTCCAAATGACTTCTAGAATCCAGGATTTCTTTGTAGAAGATTGATGCCATTTTAATTCCTGACTGTTTTGTAATTTTCTTTTTCCTGGATGCTCTTAAGATCTTCCCTTTATTCCTGACATTTTGAAATTTCACAATTGTATGCATTAGTAAAAATCTTTTGTACTCATTGTGTTGGACAATCAGGGGCACTTTCAATCCACAGGCTCATGTCCTTCAAGCAGAGACAGCTACTGGTTCGCCTCAAAGCCTCAGGCCCTGAGAGGCACCCTGCTTCACATGCAGAGGCCTCAGTAGTGTCCTGTAGGATGGGATGTTTAGGCCTTCTCCCCTCTTTGCCTCCAAAGAGATTTTACGTTTATAAAACTTAAAGCCTCTACCATCTCTTTCTATCTTCCCTCTCTCTTGTGACCTTGTTTCCTATTTCCCTGAGAAGACTGAAGCCATCTGAAGAGAATCTCCAGAGACCCCACATCATTCCCCAGCCAGCACATCTGCACTCACTTCCACTGTGGTGGAGAGAAGCCTCGGGTGCTCCCAGCTGGGTCCACCCCTACCTGGTGCATTAGAGCTCACTGCCTTTAGTCTGCTCTAGCACATCACTCCAACACTCTCACTTCTCTCTCACAATTTCCATTTCTCCCTCTGTATGGGGTCATGCCATCAATATCCAAGCTTGCCCTCCTCTCCTATCTTAAAAAGAAAACACTCTCTTCACCCTACCTCTCCCTCTAGTTATTAATATATTTCTCAGTTTCCCTTTACATTGGAATTTCCTCAGGAAAAAAATGCATATTAAAATTTCTAGAGTAATCTCTAAAAGAATGGAAATAGAAATGTATAATTTCCAAACTGGAATGAGAGGAAATAAAATAGGGAGGAAAGAAACTAATCCAAAAAAAATGAAAAATATAAAAAGAAATCACACAGAAAATTGAGCAAAGCACAAAATATAAAACGATAGAAATTAATCCAACTATATCATTGATTATAAAACAATAAATGGGTATCCAGTTGTGAAAATGACAGAGTAAATGTTTTATTTTATTGCTATTATTAATTATAACAAAGCTCTGGACAAAATATATAAATCAACTAACAGGAGCATTTAAAATGTGGAGAAAAAAGGAAGGCTAGTATGGGGAGCTTGGGACTCAAAGAATGACCCAGTAGTGGGTTCCTTGATTTATGTTATTTGTTTTTGTTTTCTGTTTGTTTTTCCTCCTACATACCTTGGCATGAATGCTAAAAAGTCTGGAAATGCCAGTGGGAACCGACAAAAATATAGCCCCAAGAAAAGCCTATTTCTAGAAAAATGAATGAGAAAAGGACTGCTGAGGAGAACAGAAAACTTTTAAACATACCTGTCATTCTCCAGGTGAACACTAAGAAAATCCCACACTCCTCCCTGATATGGCAGCAGAGTCTGTGGCAGGAACACTATCTTCCACCCACACCTGCAGGAAGAAGTTGACATCCCTTCCTAGTTGGTCCTGTAGATTGAGCATGCAGTCCTAATCAGAATTCCAGCAAGTTATTTTATGAATATGAAGAAGCCGATTTTAAAGTTTATAAGGAAAGAGTATTATATTCTTGAGAGTTTCTAAGACAATGGATCTTAAATGTTCTCACCACAAGAAAAGGTAATTGTGTGACATGTTGGAGGTGTTAGGTAACACTATGATGGTAATCACTTTGCAATATGTAAGTGTGGCAAGTCAACAAATTGTACACCTTAAGCTTACACAATGTGATATATTAATTATATCTCAATAAACTTGGGGAAAAAAGAAAATATTTTGTGTCATTAAACAAATCTCAACAAATTCAAAAGAACTGAGAACATACAGAACATGTACTCTGGCAGTAAAGATAATGAAACCAGAAAACAAAGACAGAAAGATAACAGGAAGATATCTAAACACTTGGAAATTTGTCAATGCATTTCTAAATAATCCATGAGTTAAAGAATAAATATCAAAGGAAATTTGAAAACCTATTGAACTGAATGAAAAATAAAGTATATCAAAATCTGTGGATGTGCCTAAACCAGTGCTTAGAGGAAAAATAAAGCAGTAAATGTCCATTTGAGAAAGAGTAAAAAGAACAAACTAGTCATCTAAGCTCCAACCTCAAGAAATGGGAGAAAGAAAAAACCTCAAAAAAGCAGAAAGAAAGAAATAATAAAGATTAGAGCAAATATAAATGAAACTAAAACCAGAAAAACTAGAGAAAATCAATCTAAAAGCTGTACTTTAGAGAATGATAAATCAATAAACCTTTGACGAGACTGAAAAAGGAAATAAAAGACACAAATTAAAGTATGAGGAATAAAAAATAGGATATCACTACAGACCTTCTATACATTAAAAGGATAATTATGGAATAGTACAAAACAACAGGTTGGTCTCAAGTTGAAAAAAAAACCAATCTCTATTACTTGTCCTCTGTATGATTTCATTTACATGACTTTTTTAAAATGCTCTTAACTTTTTCTTCTTCTCCTCAAAGCCCCCCTGTACATAGTCGTATATTCTAGTTGTAGGTCCTTCCAGTTGTACTATGTGGGCTGCGGCCTCAGCATGGCTTTATGAACAGTGCTAGATCCATGCCCAGGTCTGAACCAGTGAAACCCTGGGCCACTGAAGCGGAGTGCGTGAACCCAACCACTCAGCCACGGGACCAGCCCCTGCTCTTAAGGAATTTTTAAGAGTACTGTACAGTATTGTTAACTATAAGCAAAATGTATACAGTAGATCTCTAGAACGTTTTATTCTTGCAGAACCGACACTTTGTACACATGGAACAGCAACTCCCCGTTACTCCCTCCCTGCAGGCCTTGGCAACCATCATTCTACTCTCTGCTTCTGTGAGTTTGACTACATCAGATACCTTATATAAGAAGAATCTACAAGACATTCTTGAATTGACAAAATTATAGTAATAGAGACCCGATCAGTGGTTGCTAGAGGTTAGTGCTTGGGTAGATTATGACTATTAAGGAGTAATTTGAAGTAGTATTCTTGTGGTGATGGAACAGTTTTGTATTTTGATTTTCATGATAACTCCTCAAATCTATACATATAAAATTTCATAGAACAATACACCAGAAAAGAAAAACGTAGAAATGGTGGTATCTTAACATGATCTGTACATGAGTTAATTGTATAGTACCTATTACCATGTAATGTCCTGGTTTTGACAATGTACCATGGCTATGTCAGATGTTATCAGTGGGGAAATCTGGATGAAGGGTACATGAGTTCATATTGATGTCTCCGACTCTAATCGACTACCACTATGGTTTATTCTAGCCTTCCCACCTTACTTATCTATTATCTCCCACTCCAATGGTTAGAAACCTGACTCCAAATATCTTCTATTGACTTAATTATTTGTTTAATCACAGTAACATTTGCTGTGGTTACAGAATTGTTAACCCATACACCCATGAGAAACAAATTTACCAATTCATATACAGTGCTTCTGCACAATTTCTTTTTTGTTTGGTTTTGCAGTCTATACTCATTTCAAAGTTACTTCTGTCAGCACTGTTTTCCCATCCTCTTCAATGAGGTGTGCCATGCTTTTGTAATACTGTAAGATTCTTTCATCATCATCTACGTTCCACCCTTTTGATTTGATTTAAATTGATTTTTTAAGTTGAATATATTAATTTAAACCTTCGTGCTATGAAATTTTATAAGTTGTTATAAATGCATGATGTTATACATCCATCACTACAGTATTATCTAAATAGAATACAGAACAATCTCCTTTGCTTTTCCTTTTCAACCCCTACAAACACCTGACAACCACTGATGAGATTTTTGTCTCTACGGTTTTGCCTTTTCCAGAATATCAGGTAGATGGAATCAGATACTACATAGCCTTTTCAGATAGATGGAATCAGATACTACATAGCCTTTTCAGACTATCTTCTTTTAGTTTGCATTCAGATTCATCCAAATTGTAGCATGGTTTGATACAATGTGGTTTGATTGATGTTTTACTGCTGAATAGGTTTTTTTGAGAATCATGTTGTTTATTCTAGGACCTTTGCTTTACCACATAAATTATAGAATCCGTTAATATCTACAAAATTTTGATTGGGATTATGTTGAATCTATGAAGTTGGGAAGAATTAACAATGTTGGCAATAATAATAATGAGCCTTTGAATCTATGAACATGCAATATCTCTCCATTTATTTAGATCTTTCTTGATTTCTTCCTTCAGTTATCAATAGTTTGTAGGTTTCCACGTATAGATTTTGTACATATTTTGTTAGGTTACTTTGGTGCTGTTGTAAAGAGTATTGTTAATTGCTGGTATGTAGGAAATATTTAATTTTATATATTGATCTTCTATTATATGGCCTTGCTATACTCACTATATCCAGGAGTTGTTTTGTTTTTATGTTCTACGAGGATTTCTACATAGATAATTACATTATCTGCAAAACAGATAATTTTATTTTCTTTTTAAAATCTGTATCACTTGTATTTCTTTTTCTTCAGTTATTGCACTAGTGAATTTTCCCTGGACTATGTTGAACAGGTGAAAAAGGCTATTTGTATCCTCTTCAAGTCTTAAGCGGAAATCATTGAGATTCTAACCATCTTTAATTACCATGTTAGCTGTAGATTTTTTGTACGTACACTTAATGAGGTTAAGGAAGCTTCTTTTTATTCCTATTTTTTGAGAGTTACTATCATGAGTGAGTGTTGAATTTCATTGAATCCTTTTTCTGAATCAATTGATACAATCATATGATTTTTCTTATTTAGTCCGTTAATATGATGACTTACAAATGTTGAATCAGTGCCACATTCCTCATATGAGCCCCTCGTCATCATGATGTATTATGATTTTTAGATGTTCTGGGATTCTATTTGCTATTTTTTTATCTTTATGACAGATATTAGTCTATTGATTTATTTTCTTATAATATCTATGAAGGGAATTGGGATATGCCACCCTAAAACATAACAGTTTTGTGTAAAGATTATTTTTAGTTGAGGTTGATTGAGGATCAACAGATGCAGGAAGAGTTATCTGCCTCTCCTTATCTACCTAAAAGCAGCACACAAATTTCCCTTTATGAAGGTGCCTGCCCCTTGTACCATGAAGAGAAGAGTGACTCATCACTGGACATGGAGATCAGACACCAAGATGAGTTTGCATAAACAGAGCACACTCCACTTTGGTGGCCCGGGTTCAGTTCCTGGACATGGACCTATTCCACTCATCAGTGGCCATGCTGTGGCAGTGACCCACATACCTAATAAAGGAAGATTAGCATGGATGTTAGCTCAGTGTGAATCTTCCTCAAGCAAAAAGAGGATGATTAGCAACAGATGTTAGTTCAGGACAAATCTTCCTCAGCAAAAATAAAATAAAATAAAATGAAATGAAATAAAGAGTTAGGAAGTATTCTCTCCTTCTACTTTCTGGATCAGACTGGGTAGAATTGGTAATAAGTTTTTAGGAATATTTTGTATAATTCACCAATGAAACCATCCGAACCTTGTGTTTTCATTTTTTTTAACTTTTAGACTACTAATTTAATCTATTTCTCCTTAAGTGAGTATTAGTGGTTTACTTCTTTCAAGGAATTTGTCTATTTCATTTAATTATCAAATTTTGCGGCATAGTGTTGTTTGTACTATGCTTTATTATTCTTTGAATATCTATTGGAACAGTAGTGATGACCTCTCTTTCATTCCTGATATCAGTAATTTGTGTTGTATACCTTTTATTCTTATTTAGGCTGGCTAGATTTTTATCAATTTTCTTGATATTTTCAAAAGAGCAGTACTTGGTTTTATTGATTTTTCTCTATAATTTTCTTGGTTACAATTTAATTAATTTGTTCTCCTTTTCTTATTTTTTTCTTCTGATTGCTTTGATTTTGTTGGTATTCTTTCTTTAGTTTCCTAAGGTGGAAGCTTAGATTATTTATCTTAGAGCTTTCTTTTCTAATATTTACATTTAATACTATAAATTCTCCCTTAGATTATTTCATCAGCGACATCACACACATTTTGATAAGCTTTATTTTCATTTTACTTTGGTAACAAAAAATCTTTTTAAATTTATTTTAAGGCTTCTTCTTTGACCCTGTGTTTCTTAGAATTTTCTTGTTAAATTTCCAAATATTTCAGAATTGTCAAACTAGCTCTGTACTATTCATTAATAGTTTAATTTTCTTGTATTCTGAGAACATATGTTATGTGACTTAAATTCTTGTAAATTTTTAATTGTGTATTATGTAGCCCAGAATCTTGTTTATTTTGATGAAAGTTTATCATATGCTAAGAAGAATGCTGATTCTGTTGCTATCAGAAGGAATATTTTATAAATACTGATTAGATTAAATAAATTGGTAGTGTTCTTTATGTCTTTTACATAATCCTTATGGATATAATTCATGCCTGCAATCTATAAAGTATTGACAGAGACATGTTGAAGTCTCCAACTTTAAAAGTGGATTTGTATATTTCTTCTTTCAATTTTGTGTCATGTATTTATTTATTGAGATATAATTAACATGTAACATTATATTAATTTCAAATGTATAACATGACTTGATATATTCATATATTGCAAAATGATCACATGAGAAGTTAACATCCGTCATCACGTAGTTACATATTTTTTTCCTTGTGATAAGTTTTAAGACCTACTCTCTTAGCAACTTTCAAATGCATAATAGAGTATTATCAACTATAGTCACCATGTTGTACATCCCCATGACTCATTTATTTTATAACTAGAAGTTTGTACCTTTTGACCCCATTCATCCATTTTGCCAACCCCCACCCCCACTTTGGAAACCACCAATCTGTCCCCTGTGCTTATGAGTTTGGTGTTTTTTTTGTTTTTTGTTTTTTTTTTAGATTCCACATATAAGTGAGATCATATGATATTTGCTTTTCTCTGTATGACTTATTTCAGTTAACATAATGCCCTCAAGGTCCATACATGTTGGAACAAAAGGCAGGATTTCATTTTTTATGGCTGAATAATATTCCATTGTATAGATATACCACATTTTCTTTATTCATTCATCCATTGAAGGGCACAGATTATTTCCACGTCTTGACTGTTGTAAATAATGCTGCAATGAACATGAAGGTACAGATACATTTTCAAGTTAGTGTTTTTGTTTCCTTTGGATAAATACCCAGAAGTTGAATTGCTGGATCATATGTTAGTTCTATTTTTAATTTTTTGAGGAAATTCCATACTGTTTTCCATAGTGGCTACAGCAATTAACACTCCCACCAATAGTGCACAAGAGCTCCCTTTTGTCCACATCCTCCCTGACACTTATTTCTTGTCTTTTTGATGACAGCCATTCTAACAGGTGTGAAATGATATCTCATTGTGGTTTTGATTTGCATTTCCCTGATGATTAGTGATGTTGAGTACCTTTTTATGTACCTGTTGGCCAACTGTATGTCTTCTTTGGAAAAATGTCTATACATATCCTCTGCCCATTTTTTAATCATTGTTCTTTTTCCTACTGAGTTGTATGAGTCCTTATATATTTCAGGTACATGATTTATATCAGATATCTCTTATATATATTATATATCAGATAATATATATATATCATATATATATTATATATATATATCAGATACACGATTTGCAAATATTTTCTCCCGTCCCATAGGTTGCCTTTTCATTTTGTTGATGATTTTCTTTGCAGAAGCTTTTTAGTTTGTTATAGTACCACTTGTTTATTTTTGCTTTTGTTGTTTTTGCTTTTGGTGTCAAATCCAAAAAAGACATCACCAAGGCCAATGTCAAGGACCTTACCACCTATGTTTCCCTCTAGGAGTTTTATGGTTTTAAGTCTTATGTTCAAGTCTTTCACCCATTTTGAGTTAATTTTGTGTATGGTGTAAGACAGTAGTCCAGTTTCATTCTTATGCATGTGGCTGTCCAGTTTTCAGAGCACCATTTATTGAAGAGACTGTCCTTTCCCCATTATATATGCTTGGCTCCTTTGTTCTAAATTAATTCACCATATATGTGTGGGTTTATTTCTGGGCTCTCTTTTCTGTTCTATTGATCCACATGTCTGTTTTTATGCAAATGCCTTACTATTTTTATTACTATAACTTTGTAGTATAGTTTGAGAAAACGAAGCTTGATGCCTCTGAGTTTGTTCTTTTTTCTCAAGAAGCTATTCTGGGTCTTTTAGTGTTCCACACAAATTTTAATAATTTTTGTTCTATTTCAGGCATTGGAATTGTGATAGGGATTGTATTGAATCTATATATTGCTTTGGGTAGTATGGACTTTTTAACAATATTAATTTTTCCAATCCATGAGCATGGAATATTTTTCCATTTATTTGTATCATCTTCAATTTCCTTCATCAATGTCTTATAGTTTCCAGTGTACAGTTTCTCACCTCTTTGGTTAAATTTATTTCTAGGTACTTTATTCTTTTTGAAGCAATTGTAAAAAGGATTGTTTTCCTAATTTTCATTTCTGATAGTTCATTATTAGTGTACAGAAATAACTGGTTTTTGTATATTGATTTTGTATCCTGAAACTTCACTGAATTTGTTTATTCTAATGGTTTTTTGTTGCAGCCTCTAGGATTTATAATAGGTATAAAATATCATGTCATTTGTAAATAGAGATGGTTTTACTTCTTCTTTTCCAATTTGAATGACTTTTATTTCTTTTTCTTGGCTGATTGCTCTGGCTAGGACTTCCAATACTATATGAGTAAAAGTGGTGAGAGTGGGTATCCTTATCTTCTTCCTGATTTTCAAGGAAAAGATTTCAGCTTTTGACCAATGAGTATTATGTTAGTAGTGGGCTTGTCATTATTGATTTTTCTTTTTGCACATGAAGTATAGTTTATTAGTTGTCACTGCTAGAGAGCAAGCAGATAGACAGAGTAAAAAGATAAGTTAAAAAGTGAAAATGGAGAGATGCAGGCTATAGCCACCATACTTGGCTTGGGCTCTAAGTGGGTGGGAGGGGAAGCATAGAACTGGGAGGTGCTGTTCAGTGGCCCAAACCTGCCTCTCAGGCCAGGCTCCCTCTCTACTCCAGTTCATCTTGTGGGGACAGCATACCGTCCCTGGGAGCTTCCTGCCTTTCCCCCTTTGCTACTTTTGGCAACTAAAAGGCAGGTGCTCTCTTCTTGCCAAGAGTATGCCCCAGGGCTCCCTCAGGCTCTCTGTGGCTGACCCATACACAGGCCTAGGTGCTGATTGCAGCTGCTGCAGACAGACCCCTCCCTCATTAGCAGGAGCCAGGAGGCCTGGGGTGTTCAGGGGCTGTAGTTAGGGTTGGGAGCTCCAGAACCACAAGTCGGAATCAGGGCTGGAGGAAGGGGTGATATCATTCAGCCTCTGGGGTCCCCTCATGGCTGCATGACTGAAAGTAAGGAGAGAATGGGGTTAGTCTCCCCACCGTGAGCAGCTGGGTCACCAACAGATAAGATAAGTAGCAGGGTTGTACCCATTCTCTTCTGCCCAGGTCAAAATGGGCAGGGGTCTGGGAGGGAGCTTGCTTAGCTGAGTAGTTCCAAGTAGGCGGCAGGGACCTTGCCCTTCTTGTTGCCTCTTTCATGAATGAGCAAGTCAGGGTCCATGCCAAGCATTCTGTAGATGGTGTCAAGCTCATCAGCAAGCAGGGCCAGCTTACTGCTCTCAGCCACCTTGTAGTCATAGAGTACACAGTCTTTTGGATTCAGTTAGCAGGTAGGACCAGGCCTTCTGAGTTCTGCTGGTAGATAGAGCCACCTTCACCAGGCAGAGCAGGCTCCCCCAAAGAGGCCAGGCCAGCCACAGAGGGTACCACAGGCACAGTAGCTGTGGTGGTGGGTGACTTGCTGCTCAGGGGCAGGTAGGTGGGTTCTGTTGTACCCATGAAGGTGCCTGGAAATCTGTCCAGCTGTTTCTGTAAGTCCAGCATGCAGCAGTAGCACTGCACGTAATAAGTTGTCTGAGACTCTAGGAACTCACAGAGGCAACGAAGATGCTTCATGTGAATACAGCTGATTCCCTCCAGCAGGAGACTGGTCACTTCTGCCTGCTGGTCGACCTCCTTTGGGGCCACTTGGAGCTCCTGCTCAGTCTTGTCCACCTCATCATTCCAAAGCAGGGAGGCGCTGCTGGAGAGAATTTAATTACAAGGTCAAGTCTCCTGAAATTCAAGCACCATTGTGGCTTTGGCTTCTGCAGCCTTGGCCTTCTTCAGGAGTGCTTCGCAGGCATTCAAGTCCAGACACAGGTTTTGAAGGAGCCACCCCTCCTTGGAAATCATCTTCCAGCTCCCTTCTTAGAAGTTGCACTGGGACATGAGGAAGTTGGTGGGGGCTATGAGGATAAAATCTTCTGTATCTCCCAGACACTTTTCAGTTTCTGCCACCTTGATCAATGTCTTCCCCTAGGTAGCAGTGGGCCCCAGCCCACTGGCCATCTCTGACATGGACTGATGCAGCAGTTCCACATTGGTGACCCACAAGGTAACCTTCCTGTCTAGCTTCTCATATGGGAACTCTTCCACTTGGGCACTGGGGTTGGGCCACAGTGGCACTCTGAAGCAGTACCTCTGACTGCCTCAGGATTTTCTCCATCCACTTCTTGGTGCTGTCCTCCTGGGCCAGAAAGTTTTTAAAGTGGGCCTCAAACTTGGTCTTCTCAGCCTGGCTGAATTTCTCCTGTGTGAAAAGCATGTCCCGGATGAGGAAGATGCCTGCATCTGACTTCATGTTGAAGTCCACGCCAACTATAAAAGTGGATTTGTGTATTTGTTTTTTCCCTTTTATAAATTTTTGCTTCATGTATTTTGATACTCTTAATAGATCCATACCTGTTTAGGATTTTTATGTCTTTTTGGGTAAATGATTCCTTTATCAATATATGTTTTTCCTTTTCCTTAATAATTTTCCTTTATGTGAAGTCTGCTTTGTCTGACATAAATACAGCTATTTCAGGGTTGTTGTTTTTTGACTAGATTAGTGTTAGCATGGAACATCTTTCTTCATACTGTTACTTTTAACCTAATTCTTTATATTTAAAATGAGTCTCTGTTAGACAATAAATAGTTGAGTATTTTTTTTTAAATTTTATCCACTCTAACAATCTGTCTTTTAACTGGCACATTTAGACTTCTATTTAAAGTGATTATTGCTATAATTAGATTAAAACCTACCATCCTTGTAAATTTTGTCTATTTGTTGCATTTACATTTAGTTTCTTTTTCCACTTTTCCTGCCCATTCTGGTTTTAATTGAACATTTATTCTATTGTACTCTATTTCCCCCTTGGTATATGACATATCATTCATATTTCTTTTAAATATTTTTATTTGTTGCCCTATGGTTTATAATACAAATTTTAAAATATCTATTTCCGCTTTCAAATAACCTTACATTGCATTATGTTATAACAGAGTATTTCTAATTGCTCCCTCCTGCCCTTTGTGGCATTGCTGTTATCCATTTAATTTATTCATAATCTATATTCACAAAATATGATGTCATGATTATTTCATTAAATACACCATTAACTTTTAGATCAATTAGAATGAGAACAATAGATTTTAACTTGCCTTTACTTTCCTCTATTATATTCTTCTTTTCAATATGCAGATCATAGCTTTTGACCTATATATATTTTTTGTCTGAGTGAAGAACTTCTATTGATATTTCTTACAGAGAACATCTGCTTATAATTAATCCTCTCATTTTAAACAATTTTCTGAGAAAGTATTTTGTTTCCACTTTTGAAGGATAATTTTACTAAATATAGAATTCAATTCATTCTATAGAATTCTTTTAAAGATTCAAAGATTTTACCCCAATTTCTTCCTGTATACATGGTTTCTAATCACTGGTCTGCTGTAACTGTAATCCTTGCACTTCTGTCAGTAAAGTATTTTCTTCCTGACCTTGGCTTCCTTCAAGATTTTCTTTGTGTTATCTTCACTTTGGATATGATATACCTAGGTATAGTTTTTATTTTATCTTTATTGTTTTTAACATTTATCCTGCTTGAGTCTCTCTGAAATTCCTGGATCTTTGGATTATTATCTGTCTTTAATTTTGAAAAGTTCTTGGCTTTATTACTTCAAATATTTATTCTGCTCTTTTCTGTCTCTCTTCCCATTTTGTTCCAATTATGCATATTTTACACCTTTTGAAATTGTCCCAAAGTCTTTGGATATTATGTTCTATTTTTGTCATTATTATTTTTTTGCAGTTCATGAAGTTTCTATTGACCCACCATAAGCTACCTAATTCTTTCTTTAGTTGTGTTGGGTCTATTGTTGATCCTATCAAAAGACATTTTTCATTTTGATTATGATGTTTTTCTATTTCTAGTATTTACTTTTGACTTTTTCCTGGAGTTCCCATCGCTCTGCTTACAATACCCATCTGTTCTTGCATATTGTCTATTTTTTCCTTTAGAATCAAGAACATATTAATTATAGTCACTTTAAGTTTCCTGTTTGATAAGTCCAACATCTGTGTCATATCTGGGTCTGGTTCTGATGCTTGCTGTGTCTCTTCAGTCTGTGTTTTTTCTTGTCTTTTTAGTATATCTTGTTATTTTTTGTTGAAAATAGGGCATGTTTTACTGAGTAATTGTAACCACTGTAAATGGACCTCTAGTGTGAGCACTTATGTTAATCTAAGAGTTAGACGGTGATAAATGTTTATTGTAGCTATATGCATGAGGCCTCAGATTTATCTAGTGTCCTTATTTTTGTCTCTCTTCTCGGTTTGGGGGGTCCATTTGCACTGGTTCTCAGAAAAGGTCTGCGTCTTACAGCTCTTTCAATTGTAATCTACTCTTATCAAACAAGAATCTTGTGCTAGGTAGTAGTGTATAGGAAAGAGGAGTCATTCTATAATCTTCTCATTCTCAGTTTATTAAGGGGCCTATGCTTTCAGGCTGTAGCCTACACAAGTGTTTCTTTCTCTACTACAGGGGCATAGCTTTTTTCCATTCCCCTTATAACCTAACATGGCTTCAGCATTCCCAACCTATTTCCTTGAAGCCTTGGGTCCTGATAATTGTATTTTTTCTTAGATAAAACAGAAAACCAGAAAGACCTTGGATGGAATGCATAGCTTCTCTCCCAACTGGAATAATGCTTCTGCCCCACCTTCTGGTGAAGTCTTTTTCCATGAAAAGTAAAACCTTGCTATGGAGAAAGAACTTAGATGTTTTCACACTGGCTATTCTGCCCCTCCCACTACCAGGTCCATGAAAGAATCATGTTCAGATCTTCTCTGTTAGAATCTGGTAGGATTCCTGGAAAGAAAATCCACAAAAGTGGAATCTCCTCTAGGACTGGGGTTCCAAGCAGTTTTAAATCTCATGATAGTCCCCACTTAACCTCCAGCAATTCATCAAAATTATTATTTAAATGTTCTTACAGTTTATAGGGTCCAATGGTTTCTCCAGGTAAGCATGTCTCAGTTGTTTTATGTCTCTGGATGAACCTGTCTCTTCAGAATTTAGGCAACCTCATTTATTTGATAAGTCCAAGCATAGTCATTGATCTTTAATTTACCGAGCTTTTTCTTGCTATCAGAATGGGAGTGACATTTTCCAAGATCTTTAAAGGTAGAATCTGAAATGAGAAGTCTGTAATATTTTTGCAATTTCTTGTAAGTCTTAAAGTATTTCAAAATTTTAAAAAAGTGTCTGTAAAATGTGTTTAAGCAAAATGAAGTAGTGAAGATTAGACAACAGGATTAACAAAAACTCAACTGTATGTCCTTTACAAGACACACAGCTAAAACAAAAAGGAAATAAAAGGAAAAAAAAGTTTGTAAAAAAAATAGACAACTCCTAAAAAAATAAATCTTATATATCTATATTAATAAACAAAATAGAATTTTAATCAAAAAGCATTACTGGAAATATAGAAGCTCATTAAATAAAGTTGAAAGTTCAAATTTACCAAGGTATATAGTATTGCTATACTATGCAAAATCTGAACCAAACGACATAACCTCAAATACTGCAAAGCAAATCATTAACAAAACTGAAAGAGTAAATTGATAGACCCACAATTGTAGTTTAGAGAATTAGCTCCCCTTTTCCAAAAATGGTTAGATGAATAGACATAAATCAATAATGATATATTAATAACTATGTGCAAGGTTCTTTGTATATATTAACTCACCTTAACCTCAAAACAAGCCTGTGAAATTAGTACTAATATGATCTTCATTTCACAGATGGGAAACTATTGCAAATGATGTTTAATTGCCTTACCCCAAATCACACAACTGGTAAGTAGCAGAACCTTTACACAATTTTGCCTTTTAAAAACATAATCAATAAATTTGAATACAAACTATTTTACTATCCAAGAGGAGAATGCACATTGTTTTCATGCACATATGGAAAATTTAGATATTAGACAAATAATTTAATCTCTAAAACAATCTAGAGGTACATATTAACGTTATATTTAAAGATGATAAGGTAGAGAGACTTAAAAAAATATCCAGGACCATACAGCACTGGATTCTAGGTCTACTTAATTCCAGGGTTTGTGCACTTCTTTGTATGTCATACTATTTTATTGTAAAGTTTGAGAAGACATGGAGAATATATACACGAGGTGGCATGTAGGTTATTTCATGCATGGAATTAGGATCATGAAGGGGTACCAGCAGAAGAAAGGTTTGTTTCTTCTTCCCTCTATTTAGACTCACTATGTGACGACCCCTGAAAGAGAACCTTTCTTGATCTGTTATTGTATGTGGCACTTTCACTCAAACCAAGCTTTACTATCTGGTAATTTTCCCTGTCAGCTGACTGATAATGTAAATTCATTTTTTCTAAGTGTTAAGTGAAGACAAAAGCTCAGTGTTTTGCCACTAGCAAATAACATATGTGTATTTTAACAGAGGCTTTCAGTATGGAAATTTGAGACATCCAGGGAGGGCTTGTGAGCTACTTTTGTGAAAGCACTTCCCTGTAAACCTTGGATCATGCAATATGCACGGCTGTCTACTCCATTTATGTATAATGCCCACTCTTCACAGAGACACAGTAATGGTTAGACCTGAGGGTCAATGTATAATATGGGAATAAACGGTATAGAGCTTAGAAATCTATAGACTTGAAAATTGAAAAACAATCAAGCATTTTCATTAGTAGTCTGTCGTGGTCTAAAGGAAAGCACATTTTAAAGCAAAGAAAAAGGTAATTTTGAGGCAAGAGACCCCAAAAGTCATAACATGAAGAAGAGAGATTAAGATAAGCACAATTGGCTTGACCCAGCATTAAAATATTAAACTTTCCCCTCTAAATCCTCACTATCATGACTGACATTTCTCTGTGAAAAACAGAGCAAAGTTGCCTCGTATCATATACCCAAGACCCTCTCCTTCTTCTCTACAGTTTTTTTTTTTCCTGAAGGCTTGGCTCATGGCCTGATGGCCTTGCCTCTACAAGACAGAACAATTTGTCCTGCATTTTAAACAACTATCTGAATTCCAAATTTAAATAAAAATTATCACTAATTCATCACAACTTTCTCCTTTTCCACTATGTATAAGTCAATCAGCGAATGTTCTCAATTTTTTTAAGCTTTATTAAAATATAGTTAACAAATAACACTATGTAAGTTTAAGATGTGCAATGTAGTGATTTTACATATGTATCTATTGCAAAATGATTACCACAGTAAGGTTAGTTAACCCATCCATCAGCTTACATAGTTACAATTTTTTTGGTGAGAACTTTTAAAATCTACTCTTTTAGCAACTTCAAATGTATAATACACTATTATTAGCTATAGTCACCATGCTGTACATTACATCCCCAGAATTTATTCATCTTACAATTAGTAGTTTGAACACTTTCACCACCTCCAACAATTTCTCCCAACCCCGTCTCCCACCCCTGGCATCCACCAATCTATTCTCTGTTTCCATGAGTTTGTTTGTTTGTTTTTTATGTTCCACATATAAGTGAGATTATACAGTACTTGTCTTTTTCTGAATTATTTTCATTTAGCATAATGGCCTCAAAGTTCATCCATGTTGTCACAAATGTCAGGTTTTCCTTATTTTTTATGGCTGAATAATACTCCATTATATATATAATCATATTTTCTTTATCCATTCATCTGTTGATGGACATTAGGTTGTTTCCATGTCTTGGCTATTGTACATAATGCTGCAATGAACATAAAGGTGCAGATGTCTCTTTGAGATAGTGATTTCATTTCCTTTCAGTGATTCCATTTTCCTTTCATTTCCTGAATATATACCCAGAACTGGAATTGCTGGATCATAACATAGTTCTATTTTTAATTTTTTGAGGAACCTCCACAATGTTTTCCATAGTGGCTGCACTAGTGTGCACTCCCACCAATGGTGTAGAAGGGTTCCCTTTTCTCCACATGCTCACTAGCGCTTTAATCAACACATGTTTTGTGTAGAGCACTGTGCTAGATACTTTAGGAGATTCAAGAGGAGAAAACATTATGCTTACCCTCAAAGACCTCCCAATTCAATCAGGGAGAAAATACTCACAGAGCCAATAATAATCAAAAATACAAGAGAGTAGAAAAATAAATAATCACTGTATATTACAGGCTAAAATATAAGTAGGGATTCTGAGACAAGGGATATAAATGAGGGCAATAATAAACAGGGAAGCCTTCACAGAAGAATACAGCAGATTAAAATTTGAAAGTTTGTTCTAATTAAGTCTAGCCATTCTTTATAACATCCCACAATTAATAAGCTAGGAAGACAGAAACATGGTCTTACTGTTAAGAAAAGCTACATGTGAAGAGAGCTATCAATTATTGCATTTTTCTTTTTTCTAAAACTCTAGTAAAACATACGCAGTTATAGAAAGTATAGAGGAGGTTGAGCTAATTGTGGCAACATATCAGTGAGTGCATACCTAGGTGTTTATAAACATACAGAGATAAACATATAAAGCTTATCGTAAAAGTTTCCTTACAAATTTAAAATAAATTTTAAAATACACCCATTTAGTTCTAAATAAATTACCATATACTGGATTTATATAAGCATATATTATACTCAACAAACAGTATTACAGAAAATAAATAGTATTGACTCAGCCACATAAATATAAACATATATAAGGGTGAAGATGTGTGTGTGTGTAGCGGAGACATTTCGGACTAGTCTCATATAAACTACATGATACACAATTTAGGATTTTCAGAAAAATACTTTATTTCATAATAAACTTGCATAGTAACACACTTTGATTTTGCCTACAGTGAACCAGGCATTGATAATACATTTTGAGTAATTTATGTGGCTGTCATACTTCTGTCTGTTTGCCCAGTGCTGTCTCACTTAAGACTTGATTATTGTGAATCTGCTGGTTATACAAGAGCTACAGTGAAAGGGAAAATTTTTGCACCAGCTTATTGCTTCAATAACAGACATTACTTAGCAAGGAGATTTCATTAATAATGGATATATGCAGGAAAATTGAGGATTATTGTCTGGTGTTTGCAGAGGAAATTATTATGGGGAGAAAATATATCCCTTATCTCCTTCTACAAACCTTGTATAAAAATGGATTTACTGTGAAGGAATGCATATGACATAACTTCCGCAGAGTAAAGAAAGACATATTTAACCTCTGATAAATATTACCCTGTCTCAGATAAGAAAGCAAATCAGGAATTTCAAAGATAAAGGAATGGAGATATCCTTTTGTGATGGAATATCTGTGTTTTCTCATCAAATCAAATTATGCATAAATTTACAGCTCAAATGGTCTCCCACTTTCCAAAAAAATCCTTTGTAAAGCTGGTGTACTTCTGGAATTTTGTGATTTCATTAATTTAGTCAGTGTGGCAAAGATTGCCTCCCTGCTCACTACAATTGTTTCCTTTTCCTCTTGCATAGGCAGATAGATTAGATGTCCCAGTCTCTTTTGTAGTTAGGTAATAGTACTACTATTAACTGAGGTTGAGGTCAGGCCAATAGAATGTAGCCAGGAGTGATGAACATAATTTCTAGGTATACCTCATAAAAAACTCCCAAGTTATCCTTAACTTTCTCTTCCCCTTCTACCAGTAAGATCCTGACCTCCAGGACAGCCTTAGAAGCCATGTGTTAATGATGGAAGAGCCTTCTTTTTTATTAATATCTAACTTGAATTTGGTATTGTGCCAGATATGCTATTTTAATGCTATTTTCCCCTGGCTAACCACTTAAAAATGAAATCAAGATTCAATTATTTTGAATAAACTGTTCAGATTTTAGGTAATCAGTGCCATGCTGCTAGACCTTTTAGCCAACATGAGCCATAGCACAATAACAAAATATGAGTTCAGTAATTACTATATTCCAGACATGGAGTTAAAAAGTTTTGGCTCGTGGTCTCATTTAACCCTACTAAATATAGCTTTATTCCTATCACATAGATATGGATTTTGAGTCACTAAAAGGCAAAGTTCCCAGTCTAAGGTTTTGCAGCTAGTAAGTGTCAGAGATTTAAAGCAAACCCACCTGACCGAAAACTCAAGTTTTAACGATGGTATTTTATTTGCAACACCTGAGAGTGTTTCTCTGCAATACAAACAAAACAACTTGTTCAGAATTCACTTATTTGGAATTAATGGTGATAGGAAATAAAACTGGGTTAAGGTTTCTGCTTAAATAATAATGCAAAATATTTGAATGAGTGAAATTATGTCAGAAGTGTGTAATATACTTAGGGAACAAGCCCATTTTGAATTTCAAAGGCACACACTTATAGGCAACTGAAAATCTTGTCTAATCGTTAAAGCATATATGTTTACATACATTTATTCCACCAAATAGGGCATCATTATGAAGAGATGAAGAGAGGAACAGAGAATTCATACATCTTTTTTCACAAATTTCAAGCAGAAACTAATACAAAACTAAATCAGACCTAAGAGACACATACCTGGAATATACATTTACATCAGGAGAAATATTTACTCCAATTATAGGGATGTCTTCATTTTTGTTTTAATTCTTCACTTTTTATACACACATGGCTTTCTTTTTTATGTAAATGTTGCATATTTTTAATGATGTAAAGGAACACTTTTTTCACTCACACCACTTCTGACGCCAAATATATGGGAGATTTTTGCACACCAGCCAATTCTTCAACTCTCCAAACACCAACTGGGTGTCCCACAATTCAATTATGACACTAAATACCTGGAGTTAGTGCAAACTCTACAGATTAAGGGCTCAGTTCCGCAAGACTGCCCTCACTTCAGATGCCAGACACAAGTCCCATGTTGTCACCTATACTTCTGATCAACTGTCTATAAATTTAAGGTTCCAACAACTCCCTCCTCAGAGTTGATTATTTGCTATAACAATTCACAGAACTCAGGAAAACACATATGTTTACCCCTTGTAGGATATTTGGTCCTGTGTAAAACATCTATGGAGACATTGAGCCCATGACAAAAGGTCCTTGATATCTGGTCATATTTGGTCCTGTCCAAAACATCCATGGAGACATTACGTCCTCACCTTGAGGTCCTGTCCAGAACCATTTGGCATGAACCAAAGATGGACATTTTGGACAGGACCAAATGTCAAGCATCTTTTGGAGTGGACCAAAAGTCTGATGAGCCAAATGTCTTATGGACCAAATATGTCTGGTGAATGTGTTTGGACAAGACCAAATATCAAGGACCTTTTGATGTGGACCCAGTATCTGATGGACATTTTAGACAGGACCAAGTGTCTGCTAATCATGTTTACCAGTTTATTATAAAAAACATAATAAAAGATACAAATGAATAGTCAAATAAAGAAGTTCATAGGTGAGGTCCAGAAGGGTCCTGAGTGCAGGAGGTTCTGTCCTCATGGAGTTGGAGTGCACCATCTTCCCAGCACTTGGATGTGTTCACCAACCCAGAAGCCCTTTAAACCCCATAGTTTCGGGATTTTTATGGAGGATTCATCATGTAGACATGATCAGTTGATAACGCTGTCTCCAGCCCCTCTCTCCTCCCTGGAGCTGAGGGGTGGAGCTAAAGTTCCAACCTTCTAATCATACTTTTTCTTTCTGCTGACCAGCCTCCATTCTGAAACTATCTAGGTGCCCCAGCCATCAGTCATTTCTTTAGCATACATAAAGACACTCATCACTTCAAAGATTCCAAAGATCTTAGAAGCTCTGTGTAAGAAGCTCCTATCACCCCCATCATTCAGAAAATTACAAGGATTTTAGGAGCTGTGTCAGGAACCAAGGACAGAGACCAAATATATATTCCTTATTATATCCCAGTCCAGTCCCTGGCTTCAGGCCATGAAACTCTTTCAACAAAATGATCATAACAGTCCAAAAATATCAGTACATTACTAGAATCCCATTCAGTCATTATTACTTATCCAGTCCATCATTCTAGCTACATTCACTATTAACACCAATTTTGCCAGATGGGGCGAAGACACAACATGCCCCATCAAGCCATTAGGGATTCTGACATAAGATTTTTAAATATACATTATGGGTTATAAATTGTGTTCCTTTGTTTGAAGAAAATGACAATCGACTGTCCAAATTGGAGTCATATCTTCTGTTTGAATCCTTCAATAACATTTTGAGTATTTGTATCTACTACTCAGTCTGCAAAGTCCAGTACAGAATCAGTATTTATTCCTGTCAAGACTCATTTATACCCCACAGGGCTACTGATCTCAGTCTCACTTTCCAGCTATGTTTAGGAACTTCCCCCCTAAGGAAATCTGCTACATAACCATCTGCAGTCTTTGTCTCTTTCGTTGGCAAACAGAACAGTTGGTATTTTGTGCCTCAGAGGGTGCAATAGGAATATGTCTAGGTTCAGCGTATCTCTGCATTGAAGTAATACCCATATCCACTGATTTCATGGAGCCAGGTGGCCACCTTAAGGGAGCACATGACAATATCTGCTTGTCAATTCCAATTAACTTCAGAACCTGGAAGGGAGTTCTTCTAGTGGGCATGGACATATCCTACTTTAATCCACCCATCAAATTCCCTAGAGATTTTCATAGGGCTATGCCCCATATCGGCATCCCTTTAAAAGGCTAGGTCTCCATTGTCCTTCTGCCTAGCCATATGGCCAGGGCATTGGTCACCGCCCATGACTCAGTAAAATGCAAACATAGGAGCTTTCCCCACTGTTCAATTCTTCTGTCACTGCCAGGAAACAGCATGCAATTTATCCCACTGAGTTGATTTGTTTTTGTCTTCTTCAGTCTTTCCATCCACTAGTCTTAATGTGTGGCTTTCCAAACAGAAAACAGTTCCATTCATCTTGGAAACTGCCATCTGTAAACCAAGCAGCAATTTGTTGGTCAATTAACAGCTGTTTATATGCTACTATCCCCATAGTAACAGGTTTTGGCAGCTCCTCAGGTGATTCCAAAGTCAGTCCTAGGGTAAAAAAGGCTCCCTGCTCATGAGTATCTCTTCCTTGCATTCCCCCAGTAGCATGGTGATATAAAAACTATTTCCATTTTATTCTGCAACTCTTTTGAGTTCTGCCCTTCCCCTTAGAGAGTTTCTACAAATTCACTCAAAATATCATGGATATTTCAGGTTTCAAAATTGTTTTATGTCCTTCAGTTATAGGGACAGTTTCAATTAATGCCTAGTAGCAAGTTAATAATTGTCCCTCAAATGGAAATACTCTCATCCAAAGTTGTATTAATCTTGACTGGGAGGCACTCACAGGCTTTTGCCATGAGCTCCAGTATAAGCTCCACACAGAGCTAGTGTACAGAGAATTTGTTCTTATCAGCACTCCAGCTTCTATTCTATATTGTGTGGGCTCAGGCAATCTTTTTGGTTTCCATTTAGCATGTCCAGATAATATTGCTTAATGGACAGATTTGCATGTCTTCTGTTTTGTACTAGGTAGGGAAAATGTTCCCCAGTCAGCCACACTGTTCATCCCCATAATACTTTCAGGTAAAAGGCATTGCAACTTTACATAAACCCTGCTCAAACATACAAATTCTCCAAATTTTCACCTTTATTCCACCAACACTTACATCCTAATTGTAGACTTCATTAAGACTTTATCAAAAGGTTTTGGTTTTACCATATCCATTAACAAATGATACTGGCTCAACACAATGTTAATATAAAGGAAGACATATTATAGAAAAGAAACCATATCGTAACTTTGAATGACCTCTGACTAACTAACCCAGTTGGATATGCACCCTCCAGGAGATCTACCTGCTCTGTGGATTTTATTATCCCTGCTTGTATATGTACCTCCTACCTGCAATAAGATAGTAACTTTGTTCTTTTGAGTTCCTTAGGACTGTGATGACCACCAGAGGGAGAGTCTATGCTGATAGCCATCATCAATGACAACTGAAAGGTCTGGAGTGGAGACTCCCAATCTGTAACACCAGAAGATCAACATTCCTAACCCCCTCTCCTATAACCCACTGGCCTATATACTGCTTCAAGATTCTGTTCCCCCCTTAAGATGGTTCTTTAGGATACTAGTCCACCATTTCCTGATTTGCTAGCTTATCACTTAATAAAATGCCCTTTCTCTGCCACCATCTTGTTTCTTGATGATTGACTTTTGTTTTGAAGCAAGCAGATCATGCCCCTTTGTGCTGTAACCGAAATTTGGCAACTCTGGGAGGACTTTAAGTCCTGCTCATGGCAAGTTGACCTCAGATGGGTGACCTGTTAGGTAAGTCCCTAGCAGCTGCCAAGGCTCCCTTTGTCTTAGGGATCTGCCCTTCCTGCTCTCCCATGCCAATGCCAGCTGCCTCCTAACACTCCCTATGGAGGAAAGAGAAATGGCTACTTCTGGTGAGTCGACAGGCTCACATCTGGAGTAAGGTAAGCTACCTCAGGGGCATAGCACTGAAAACTTCCTTCCTCTTCATCATGGGTCCCTCTCTTTGAAAGAGGGAACCACCTGATTAATAGGGTGCCCTGCCAGAATGGAAAGAGGTATAAGACTGATGTATGGTGGGAGTCTGGGAATCGTTTCACTGGTGGCTGTTTTTTACATGTCTGTGTCTGTAAACAGCTCAAGGATCAGACATCTCTTGGGTTAATGACCTTGTTAAAATGCACCTGTGCCTAAAATTGTCTAATATCTCATTGGGATTGTGGGTTAGAGGCCCCACTGGTGAGATTTTTTGCTGTGTTAAAGTCCCAAGGCTAGGACTGTGGGTTTAAGGGAGACAATATAAAATGGTTACAGCCACTGGGATAGTCAAAAAGACTGGGTTAGAATGCCCAGCTCCGGGGTAGGGTCCCAGAGTACCCTGGATTAGAGTCCCAGAGTATTGGAATTTGGTATACGTTCATGTTTGTCTATGTCTGACTGTTTAATTTGTTAAAATTGGCTGTTTGAGGACTGAGTTTCTCAGTGATTATAACAAGCTGTCTTTAGAAATTACCTTGTTTGTTGTGGCCACCTTGGGAAAAGCCCTCTAAAATGGGAAAAACTATAAACAGCTAGCAAGATACGCTAGGATTATTTAAAATTACAGGGGTCATTTTGGACTTCTTTGAGCCTCCAAACCAAGGAAAAAGGACAAATCTTTAATCTTTAAATAGTCAAGGGCTCCACCTTTCTACCAAAAGTTTCCAGAAGCTGTAAATGTTTACAGAGAACAACAGAATCTTACCAAGCTTGTTTTGTGCCCTGAGACCTTGGATTGATAATTGTCAGATTGGGGGGGGGGTCCCAAAATTATGGTGGGACAAAAATACAGTTGCACTCAAGTTTGCAGTCAGAAATGGTTGGATAGAAATGTGGGTTGCACTCCCATTTGCGGCTAAGGGTCCTATCAAACTGCCATCGGCCTCAGGGGAAGTACTTTGACCATTAGAAGGAATGTTCCATTAGATAAGATCATTTAAAAGTGCACTTTAAAAATTGAAAGTTTTGTTGCAAAAAGCTAATAAAAAATTAAGTTATCTAAAAGAAAAGTCTATTAGGTCAGAGTTTTACAGGTAGCCCAAAATCTTTCTTTGAAGGAAGGCCCCAAATGAGCCCCTCACAAAGTTAAGGAGACTCAAAGATTTTCTGGGAAGTTGCTGTTCCATACAGCTAGGTATAGTTACTGTTTGTCCCAGCTGAAACTTGACAAGATATTTGAAAGGATTTAGCAATTTACGATGAGAAATTCAACCAAACTGGTAGCTGATATTCAGAGCTTGATAAAAAAATTTTTAGGCCTTCTTCCCAAAATTAAGGGAAAATTAAGAACCCAGGGGGAAAAAAGCAAATTAGTGATGATGTAGTTGGACAGGTGTATCAACCTATAATCTCATTTGAGTTACAACTCAATTTCTGAGGAGTCAAGAGCAACTATCTTTAAAAAAATCCTTGTAAGACTAATGATACACCTCTAGAAGAAGTTCAGGTTCCTCTCATTTCCCTTAGCTCAAACAACTTGAAAAGCCCTCTGGGGACTATCTAGCCCATCACTAATTCCTAGGACTGAAAAAACAAGGAAAAGGCAGGAAAATGGCCATAAGAGCACCATCACCAAAAATCTAGCATATTGAGTGTTTTCTCTACAAATATTAGTAAAAAAGGCTTAAAACAAAATTTGTGTGTTTGTGTGTCTATATGTATGTGATTTGTTACCTCCAGATGGTATTATTTCTAAAGAACTCTATTCAATTGGCTTAAAGTCAGCACTTACATAAATTATTTCTAAGTGTAACCAACCCAAATATCTTTCAAGTTAACATGATATAAAATAATCTTTGGTAAATAAAAGCTTATTTAAGTTTGTTGGTTTGATTAAAATAGGCCTATCCTCAAAATTATCAGCATTGTATGTGATGCAAACATGCAAGCTTTATTATATGTTTATCAGTCAAATAAGCTGAAGTTATCTCTATTACAAAACTGGCAAGCAAAAAAATAACTTAAAATAACAGCTAATTTTGTCTGTCTCATGAAATTTTATAGGCAATCTAAGTAATTATTGGGAATGAGTAGACTAAATTAAATGTGAAAAAGATAAAAGTATTGGGTGAACTTTTTATGTGTTATGGCATGCATATTTAAAATAACTTCCAAAATCTCTCTGGTAACCTGAAACTTTAAAGTTTTGCTAGGAGAAATTAAACAACAAAAAATTAATTGAGAGGGTCAGCCCAGTGGCATAGTGGTTAAGTTCATGAACTCTGCTTTGGCAGCCCAGGGTTTGCCAGTTCAAATCCTGGGCACCGACTTAGTACCACTCATTGAACCATGCTGGGGTGGCATCCCACATAGAAGAACTAGAAGGATGTACAACTAGGATATACACTTATGTACTGGGGCTTTGGGGGAGAACAAAAAAGAGGAAGATTGGAAATAGATGTTATCTCAGGGCCAATCTTCCTCACCAAAAGAAAAATCATACAGAAAAAATTCATTGAATATCTGGGTCACTTTCTTCCTCTTCTTTTTTATTTTGGTGAGGAAGATTGACCCTGAGCTAACATCTGTGTCAACCTTCCTCTATTTTGTATGTAGGACACTGCCACAGCATGGCTTAATGAGTAGTGTGTAGTTCCGTGCCTGGGATCTGAACCTGTGACCCCAGGCACATGAACTTAACCACTATGCCACTGGGCTGGCCCTGGGTCATTTTCAAATAAGATAACATACTGAAACATTGTCACTAAATGCGTCTAAGTTTATCTACTTTTAGCTTCTTATTATAGAGAAACCAACAAATGCTTGGGCCTATTAGTATTCATGTCCCGTATTTTATTAAAATGTTGTATTATGACGTAGCATGTTTCTAGAAATTATGAAAAGTGTTTAAAATGCTATATAAAAGACAGTTCATAATTGCTTACATTTTGGTTTTCACTAAGGTCTGTAAACGATAAAACTTCTACTAAATTTAATAAGGAAAACATCCCTGTATTCAAGGAAAGTAAGATGTGTTTTCAGTAAAGAAGGTAGAAAGAATGGAAATATGTTTGCTTGTTTTGTTAAGGGAGATAAATTTTCCTAAAGTTCTAGGAGGGAAGAAAGAAGGTGTAGGACAAATTATGAATGTAAAACAGAAAGTTATAGAAGGTTTGTGGAGGAGGAACCCTCAGAAATGGGTTGTGCATGGTCAAGTTGACTGATTGAAATAAATTTAATTAAGCAAGTTTCAATATCAAAAGTGAGGTGGTACAAAATTAGAATTTTGTTCTCTCTGTTAAAAGGGTAATTTTCCTGGACTTTTAGTTTCCTCTTGATAAAGAGGTTATAAGAGGGTTTTCCTTCCTGTTGAATAAGTTCACTTAAGAGATAGAAGATCTACGTTTTGTTAAAATAATTTCCTATGTTCAAAAGACTGAGGTCTGTCTATTAAGGTTCTTTTTGTTTTGACTGTTTTAACTCTCTGTTTACTATTGATTGTTTCTGTTGTCACTTTGAGTTGATAAGTGAGCATTGTCTCACAGTGAATGTTGTTTTCTATTTTACTAAGTGTTTTAAAACATTTTGATATTTTTAACAAGCTTCCCCAAAAATTCATATCCTAAATGAAGTCTTTCTTTTGACCTGAGGGGAAAAAAAATTCTATGCGAATTTTCAGAGCATCCCTGGGACTAGTCAAAGAAATTTATTCTCCCTCTTCCTATAAAGAAGAAGATACTAAAATAACTAAGTTTACTTGGTATGTTAAATTACATGGGAAGCATTGTCAAATAAGTGATGATAAACCTTCTTAGGTGGTATTAATTGGGTAAATGTTATTGATATAATTTTTTTAATTATATAACATTCTTAAAATTCTGATCTCTCCTGGTTGTCAGCTTTAATTCTAGTTGTTATTTGAAAGTGTTGTATGTTACAGAAATAGCCAACTTTCTTTTTCAATTGCCCTTTTTGAGTCTTTTGTCATTTCCAGATAGTTGTTTTACTCTGATATTTTTACAGATGTATTTCATCTTCAGAGAGGTTCATGGAAAGGATTCTGACACTTACTTTAGAATACAGGTTTCTGATAAACTTTCAGACCATAAAACTAAACTCAGTAAGAAACTACAGAACTCTAATGGTGAAACTGATGGCCTCATAACTCTGCTAACAGAAGATTAAGATCAAGAATCCATTACACAGGACTGAAAGAACTGATGAGGATGATTATAATTTTTATGACATTTCATTTGCGATATTGCTGACTTTTTGATGTTTTGTTTTTTCCAGATTTGAGGAAACCTTTTCTCTTTTGCTTAAGCTAACTACACTTATGACAATTTGGTAAAACTATACCTTTGTAAGTAAAACTGAGACATTTATTTTTTTCTTCTCTACCTGATCCTTCCAGAATTTGGAAACTCTTAGTAAGTGAGTATTTTTTTCCTGGCAATACAGTTGTTTGCTTAAGTTCAATAACAATCTGTTCTCCTCATAACAAGACACAATTGGAAACATTGGTTATACTACCACAGCTTTGATTAGAACGTCATATTTGAGAGAAACATTCAGACTCAGATATGAAAAGACAGCTTTTGAGGAACAAAGGTTCACTTTATGGAATAAAGCCTCTTGGAAATATTGGCCTGGTCCCATTATTACGGGGTTCTCAGCAGCTTTACCAAGTGAGTAAGTAAGGTCACTTCTCTGACTGCTGCCAGGACCCTCAGGATATATTGGGAACCTTGAAAAGAGAGGAATTCACCCAAATCTGTAGGTATTTCCAATGGAGTCTGATGACAAGTCCCTGGCTTGGCTTTTCTGGCCTCAAGAGGACATTAAGGTTCAATCTGAGATTCCTTATGAAAGGTTCCAGCAAAGCAGATTTAAAAGAGATTATATGATCAATTTCTATTCTTGCTGTGTTTATGTAAATTATCAGGCCAAATTTATTGAAACTAGACTTATTTTATAAACCAATTAGTCTTAATTTGGCTCTTTAGTAGAAATGAGGGTGACCTTAGAAAGATCTTTGAGGTTTTTGTTTTTGATCTGTAAACTGTACTGGATCCTGAATTCTTCTAGTCTCCTGAAATGTCTGGCTACAAACCTCAAAACTAATGTTTTCAATTTTTTCCATCATTTTCATTTGAAATCATTGTGAACTGAAATTGTACTTTTTCCTGAAGCTCTGCAAACTGAAACTGGACAACTTGATATAAACTTAAGAGAGATTAATGTCTGTTGCTTTGTAAGCCATTCAGAAAGAGACACGATGACATCATCAGAGATATTTCAAACTAAAAATGATGCCTTGACTCTGACATCTAGAAATCTTTTTGACTGGCTTCCCCTGGGCTCAGAAACTGATTTCCCACCATTAACCTTGTTTTTATTTTTGTTTCTCTAGAATTACTTCTTATTAAATACCTAGTTACTTGCTTACACAATATAGGCCTAACTTTGGGAGCCCACCTGCATCATTGTCTTGGTAAGAGACTGGTTCAATGAGATGGAATAAACTATGTCCCTCATCAGCAGGATATCTCTCAAGATTGAGGAATGAACAACAAAAGAGGGGGATTGACACCCACTAAACACAAGTTTGATATAGGGAAGCCATATTGTAGAAAAGAAACCATATTGTAACTTTGAATATCTGCTTAACTAACACACCATCATCTGATTTTCTAGCTTATTGCTTAATAAAATGGCCCTTCTCTGCCACCATCTTGCCTCTTGATGATTGGTTTTTGGCTTGAAGTGAGTATATCATGCCCCTTTATGCAGTAAAAAAGTCATTCAGGTAAATGAGATATAATTTCTTTACATAAAGCCTCTTTAAACATTTCAGTTATAATAATCCTATCGATTGTTACATTTCTGTATTCTCTCAATCTAATTGTAGCCCACATCAGGGCTTCATCATGGATATTAGTACCACAGTGCATCAGTCTACCATATCAAACAGCCCCAGAAATGTTTCATCTCCACCCCCACAACCATCTTACAAACTTGAGTACATAAGACTTTGGGTCCCAAGCATGGAGTTGGGCCAAGTAACCCTGGCTCTTTTGTCAATCTTTATCTTGCTTAATCCAGCTGAATATTGTCCCAAGAGATTGCAAGTAAGGTTTATCATTATAATCTTTCCTTTCTGGCCTTTTACCTTTCTTTGACCTGGGGTAAATAGAGCTGATATGTTTGGGGCTTTTTAATGTTCAGGGACCAACAGGGAGTCCTTTTGGCCTGCCCAATCTTTGGGAGTGCTATAGTAAGAGCTTTTTTTCAATGTCATCAGTGTCTGTTTTATTTGTCCCATTTCTTAATAACCATCTAAAGATTTCTACCCTATTGGGATAATGAAAATCCTCTTTCTTTTTCCTCTTTGTTCTACACTATTAATATTTCTTTATTCACTTTATTTCTTAATAACTATTTAAAAATTACAACTTTTCTGGAGGAGTCCTTTGATTATCCTCTCTTTCTCTACAATTTTGTTAATTAACTTAATGTTTTTATTAGCATCCATAAAACCCCGGGGGGAAAGCTGAGACAGCAAATTCAATAAGGCTTCCAGAACTGTGACTTAATTTTTCAACAGTGAAGTTATCATGGGGTTCAGGAAATGCTACCCCAAAATATGGAACCTTGGCATACTGAATATCTTAAGATGAAAAGGTTTGGGAAAACCCAGTGACAAGAAGTTCATTCTGAATTCCCCAACTTGTCCTTCCCTCAAAGCAGGAGATAAATCTCCCATGTGTTAGGGACTTTCCCTGTACCAGAAGGAAGTGATACCAATCCTCTTAATCTCAAGTTCATGTGACTGTTGTGCAGCAAGCCAAATACTGAGACATTGTTGCTTGGAGATGGAGAAAGGCCACATTCAAGTTGGCCAAGACAAGAAGGTTAGAGCATGAGTTCACCCAAATCCACCTTTCCCAGTGCAGAAAGCAGGGGGAGTTCTATAGAGCTAAGGGTCCTGGCAGGAGGAGCTTTGGATAAACAAAGGGGTTACTCCTGATAAGCCACTGGGCAATCTGCAATGGCCATGTGGTGATCGCAACCTCCCTGAATGTATTCTCTTTCTTCTGCAAAAAAAACTCACAAGTCCTTGAGACTCAAGTTACCACTCAAGTTAAACCAGAAATTAGCCATCCCTCAAGAAAACAGCATATTGACAAAATTCATCTATGTATATCTTGAGAATAAGGTCAAAAGGCAATCATGTTCTTATTGAATATGTACTGTAACCCTCAGGAACCTGGCTGCAATCCTCACTGTCTTTTTTGCTTTCCTTATTCTTGTGGGAAGTGAGGTGTGGATTGTTCTGGCTACTTTCTACTGAAAGTGGATGGAGATAGGGAAACTGAGGAAGGACATTTTTCAACCTGAAATTGGAAATACGCTTAGATAGTGGGTTGTATCTTGCATTATCATTATTTGAGTGATTTTATCTACAGTCTTAGAACAGCACCTTATTCCATATTTGATTAACCCAAATTTCCAGAACCTGAAATTCAAGAACCCAATTCATTTTACTTATCTGATTGTTTGGTGTCTACTGTCTTAATCCAGAACAGCTGCTTAAGGTCTTTCAGTGGCTCACAAAACCAGTTTTTTTTTTTTTCTTATCAGCTTCTGAGTGCTCTTGTCATGGAGGGGCCAAGGCTCCCTTGGGTGTGATGAATCCACGGCTTGGTTCCAGCCAATTTGACTGATGAGTGGGTAGTCAGTAGGACTTCACAAGGCCTGGTCCACTTGAGGGTTAGTTGGTCCTCTGGCCCATGCTCCTTCCAAGACTTAAGGAGAACCTGGTCACCTGCCTTGGTGTGGTAGAGTGGAACATCTGACAGGAACAGGGACCTGTGAGAGGCAAACTCTTGAACAGAAGTTTAGATTTCATTTAAAAATTTTAAATGCTTCCTGATTGCTATTTCCTTCTGTTGTATATAACCTCCCTCCACTGATGAAGCTGACAATGGTCTCCTATACATCATTTCAAAGGGGCCCAATTCAAGCCTACTTTGAGGGGCTGCACAGATCCTCAAAAGGGAAGAGGCCAACACCTTCTCCCAGGTTAAATCGGTTTCCTGGTTAATCTTTTCAGTCTTTCCCATTGACTGGGGCTGCCATGAGGGATTTGATTAACAATTTATCTCAGAAGGGCCTTAGGTACCAGGATGAATCCTTCCAAGTTACATTTCTAATGCTTTGCTAAGGTCTGCTAAGGCCAGTGCAAGTGCTTCCATTAGTAAGTCTTTAAGCTTATTGAAAGCTTGGTCATGTAGCTTCCCACTCAAAGGGGCCCATTTCTGGCTCCTTTAGTTCATCATAGAGAGGCTTAGCAATTAACCCAAAGTTAAGGATCCACGTGTGGTAAAAGCCAGCCATCCCCAAGAATCCTTGTAGGAGTCTACAAGTTTTTACCATTTCTCTCTCTTGAGGAAGGCTGTGTTGCTCTTTTGAAATTATAAAACCCAAATACTTTATAGTCTCTTTAGATATTTGTGCCTTCCCTTTAGACACTTTATATCCCCGGTTAAGAAATTCAACATATTTAACTCAATTCTGACACTGTCTACCCGCAAATAACATCAGATCCCACCAGTTTACACTTTGCCTCCCACTTTAGATGCCAATTGCAAGTCCAGATTGTCACCTGTGCTTCTGAACAATTATCCACGGCCCAGAGTTTCCCAGGGCACCCTCCCTTGGAAAACATTTTACTTAACAGCAATGGAAAGGATGCATAGAGCAAGATATGTGGGGAAGGGATGTGGAGCTCCCAAGCTCCTTTCTGGGTGTGTCCCTCTCCCCAAATTTTCCATGTGTTCACCAATGCAGAAGGTCTCTGAACTCCATATCGAACTCAATCCTCAGCCCTTATCTCCACTTTGGAGGTGTGGGGAAGGGCATTGGCCTGAAAGTTCTAACCCTCTAATCACACAATTGTTTCCCCTGGCAACCATCCCCCAACCTTAGGGGTTTTCCAAAAATCACTTTATTAACAAATTCAGATGTAGTTGAAAGAGGCTTGTTATTGAATAACAAAAGATACCCATTTCACCTTTATTGCTCTGGACTCATTTCAGGAACTGAGGGCAAAAGTAATTATTATAACAAATGATGCCCCTGTGGCTTTTAAACTGCAAAGCACAAGGGTTTTAGGAGCTTTGTACCAGAAACAAAATGAAGATATTTCTTATTATAAATCACAATATCACACTGATTCTTGCTGAAGGAAGGGCAAAGTGATCAAATATCACCTGGGGCGGGGTGGGGATGAGGACTCAAAAGCATCTTTTAAATTCAGCACAGTGTAGCATTGACACCCCTAAGTCTTGAGCAAATCTATATTCCCCTGTTCTCAGACTTTTAACAAGAAAAATGGGGGTGTTCCATGGGAATCTCCATGGCCTGATCAATCCCTGTTCTAAAAGCCTATTGATTACAGGAAAGATTTCAATCATGGCTTCTGGCTTCAAGGGATATTGTTTCACCTGGGGCCAGTGATCTATGTGCTTCAATTTTACCTTTCCTGATGCCCATACTTCTCAATACATTTAGGGGACTGTCTTCCTTCTCAGGTGCTGATGTTTCTTGCGATAAGGCTATGACTCAACTAGCAAACTTTTAGGAACTTGGATGTCTATTTTATCTTGTTCCTAGCCCATTGAAGCCCCTAACTTAGATAGCATGTCCCTCCCTAGAAGGGGAACAGGGCATTCTGGTACATATAGAAAAGAATTATTCAGCATTTTTGATCCTATTTCACAGGTCAAGGGCTCAAGAAATCTTTTGATCTCTCCTTTTCCTGAAATCTTTTTTATGTCCTAGCTTTCCTTGACCCCTTTTGGGTGTTCAACACTGAGAATGTGGCCCAGTATTGAGCAAGAATTCAACACGCTCTCCTCCTACCCCAAGGTCACCTGGGACTCCTAGAGCTAACTGGGGAGCCCGATGGCCCCAGTACATCACATCTGTAGTCAAGCGAAGGTGGCATGACCCAGTCCTGTTCAATCCCATCCCTCTCTGGGGATGGTTCATACTGTTCCACTGCAAATGTCCTTCCTGCCAGCAGTATGCACATTGGTTAACCCTCAACTTTGTTGGTGGCTTGTGGTCCCTTGTTGGGGGCTGGGATCACTCACCCATTGTGTCTTCCTTTCCCTTGGGTTCCCTTGAGCAATCTGTAGGGCCACAGATAGCAGGGCACTTTGCCTTTTTATCTTCTTATCTTCTCTTTCATCCTCAGTTACATCCTGGTTGTTGAGCACCTTAAAGGCAGCCTCTACTAGCTGTGTAAAACTAGTATCAGGATCTATACAAACTTTTGGAGTTTCCTACAGATGTCTGCAGCACTTTGAGATATGAAATAGATATTAAGAACCACTGTACTGCACTGGGTGCCAGGATATAGCACCTGAGGCAGTCCCCTAGCTGCTGAAAAAAAAGGAGGAGGGGTTTTCCTCAGGGCCTTGTTGGATCTCTCTTAATTTAGACCAGTAAGTGGATGGTTGGGTACTATTTGCATGGCTTTCAAAATAAGACTTCAAAAATGTATTCCAGCCAGGGTCAGTCCCTGGCACAGCCCTCCTACAAGGCCTGCAAATTTCTGAGCCAGGGACATATCTATTCTGGCTCCAGCCTGATATCATGCATGCAGTGAAGTGACTGGGTGCCAAGCCTCTTCCATTGCTGCTGCCACCACTGCTCATGGCCCCTGGGCTGAGCTGGGCAAGGCTGAGTGCAGAGCACCCACACTAGGCACCAGCCTGCCCTCAGGATGCTCCTCCTGCTGCCTCCATCCCTACTGCATCTTGGGCCACCACAGCTGCCATGATGGGGGAAGGACACCAGGCCACCCCACACCACATCTACACCACCTTCCCATCAACCTTACCCTCCCTTCTAGGCCACCACTGCTACCAATAAGCCTGAAGACATGCCCATTTAAATCAAACCAACAAACTTACACATACACAAGACAAACTCACCCACACAAAGATAAAATCCAACTGCTGCAGGGCAAAAACAAAAGGTGAAGTCCAACAATCCCCTTGATCTCTCCCAAACAAGGGTCCCTGATTTCAAATGGAGAGAGAGAATTAACTGTGTGTGTCATATTGATTCACCAAGCAAATGCAAAACCAACTCCCAAAGGACAAAAAGAGAAGGTTAAGTCCAACAATCTCCTAGATCTCTCACATATGAGGGGCCCTCTTTTCACAAAAAATGCAGATAGAGAGACAGGGAATTCACAATCACACGTGTTGTGGCAACTCACTCAATAAAGGAAAAACCAACTCATGCAGGACAAACAAAAGATTTCGGTGAAGTCCAACAATCTCCTGAATCTCTTGAAAATGAGGGTCGTTTTCCATTTAATCACACAAAATGCAAATTGAAGACAGGAAATTCATGACTGCACATGTTTTGACAACTCACCTGACAACAGACTCACAGACAAGACAGATGCATACTCACTCACAGGGACCAAAGTCCAATGCATTTCTCTACTCCAAGCAAGCATTGAATGAAAGGTAGCTGATACCAGAGGGAAGTGGCGAGTGGCAGGGGAAGTCACTCAGGCAAAGATACCTGTGCAGCTGCCAGGGACCTCTGACTGCTCACACCCTCCCAGGGCCATCCAGCCATGGGCATAAGACTCCTGGCTGGCTCATAAAAATTGACACTGAACCCCTTAATCTCAAGTTCATGTGCCTGATGTGCAGCAAGCCAAACATTGAGACATCAGTGCTTGGAGAAAGAGAAAGGCCCCAATCAAGTTGACCAAGACAAGAAGGTGGGAACACGGGTTCACTCAAATCTGCCTTCCCAAGAGCAGAAAGCAGGGGGGTTCTATAGAGCTAAGGGGCTTGAGAGGTGGAGCTTTGGAGAAACAAAGGGGTCACTCCCAATAAGCCCCTGGGCAATCTCCGACAGCCAACAGGTGATCACAACCTCCCCAAATGTGTTCTCTTTTTCTCTGCAAAACAAACTCTCAAATCCTCGAGACCTGAGTCACCCCTCAAGTTAAACAACAAAATAGCAAATTGACAAGATTCATCTATGTCTGAATTGGGAACAAGATCAAAAGTCAATCATGTTGTTATCAAACAGCTACAGAAACCCTCAGTTACCCAACTTCAGAAGGGAGGTATCCTTATCACCAGAGATAGGGAATTTAGGGCCAAGAAAACTGTATAAACAAACCTTGTTACTTCTTCACTATTTACTTCTATTGAAAAAGAAATAACAGGCTCAAAATGGAGTCATTTTGCCCCCACAACAGCAAACCAAGACTTAATTGCAGCTTCAACTTCTTCCAAGAATGTGACCTTTAAATAGTCAATCTGAAATTTTCTGATTAACACTAATGAGGTAATCTTCATGATAAGACCCATGCCATGTCCTTCCCCGAAAAGAAGATGCCCTGACCCGAAACTCCATTTTTTTCTTTTGCTAATAACTTCCTTGTCGTACTCTTCTGTCTATAAAAATCTTCCATTTTGTACAACTCCCTGGTGTATCTCTACTTGCTAGAAGGGATGCTGCAAGTCCCTTATGAATCACTTAATAAAGCCAATTAGGTCTTCAAATTTACTCAGTTGGAATTTTGATTTTTAACCAACTTGGTGGCAGTGAGGAGATCCAAAGCAAACTTCCAGTGGCATTTGGGGACAATGAGAAGCAAAGTGTGACTCTTGTGGAACCCCTTTTTGAGTTCACTGTCTTTCTTGCTGTTTCCAAGGGCCAGAGATAAGTTCCTGTCAATTCTCAGCTCCACTTCTCTTTGCATCAAGCACATGATCTAACTGGTTTTCTACAGTTCCCTATTTTATTGGAAATACCAGCCCTTGGTTCTGTCCCTGGATTCCACATTGGGAGCTTCTGACTCTTTAGTCTGCCATTCCCCATTTGTTTGGAATCCTTCCCCAGATTCAACATTTGGAACTGCTGGTGGCAGTTGCAGTTCTCCATCTTTTTTGGAATTAGTCCACAGTCAGCATTCTTTAGAGTCTGCTGGTTCAGTCCTCTCCCAAAGCCACAGATCCCCATATAGGAAACTGTTGGTGCTTACTGACCAGAGTGTGATTGGGCCCAATTTAAGAGTTAGACTAGGTCTGGGATTGTAGTTGGGTCTATTATGGGCCACAATAATGTCTAAACCTCAGCCCTTCATTCTATCCCCAGATTACATTGGTAACTGCTAGTGACAGCTATGGTTTTCCTTTTCTTTGCAATCAGTCCACAGTCCCCATTCTTTGAGGTCTGCTGGTTCAGTCCTTTCATCAGCCCCTAGTTATTTGGCTACTGCTGGTATCCACAGTTACATTTCTTCAGTTACTGTTAGTTTCTATTAATATGCACATGAGGTAAAGGCTATTGCTAGATAGGAATCTTGGAACACAGAAAGCTTCAAAAACTAGTAAGCATGAGTCAATCATTGAAAGGCTGTTAGAGCACTCACTACTTCAA
This sequence comes from Equus quagga, assembly GCF_021613505.1. Taxonomy (NCBI): domain Eukaryota; kingdom Metazoa; phylum Chordata; class Mammalia; order Perissodactyla; family Equidae; genus Equus; species Equus quagga. The sequence goes on from NC_060276.1 coordinate 52,150,381, forward strand.
GAAGACTCCCAAGATAGTATCATTTGATCACAGAATGGGTCAGATTGACACTAGGTCACTCACCAATGTCAAAAAACTTTCCATGCAGTGAGTTACATTGTAAACACCACACAATTCCCAACCCCCCCACATGTTCCTCTTTGCTATTAGTTTGGCTCTGAGAAACCCGAAAGCCTAGCTAAAAGAAATGACTCTCTTTATGTCCCAAGACTTGAGTGTGCCACCTTCTGGCACATCTGCTTATTTTATATTTAAGAACTGTGGTCCTAGAAGCTGTAAATATCTACAAGAAATGAAAAGTCTTACTAAAGACAGCTTAGAGTTACAAAGGCCATATGGGGAATGATCCAATATGACAACATTGTTCATTTAAGGAGTGCAGTTGAAAGTAAGGGTTCCCATATAAAACAGAATGGGATATCTATTTTAATTGGTATACAGAAGATTCCAAAAGCCTTCAAGATTCCAAAATATCTTCATTGAAGGATTATTTGAAAACTCCAATAAAAAATTGAAGCCAAAAGAGGTATCTGAAACACCACTTAAGCCTCCCCCATTATACCCTTCTAGGGGTCGCTTATCAAAACACCGGACAAGAAATTGCTGTCTCAATTGTAATCAAATGAGACACTGGAGTGGAGAATGTCTTCAAAGGTCTTATGCAAATTCTTCAATATCAATTTAGAATGCCTCCATATCTACCTTTGAAGGAGAGCCCTCTTATGGATCCCTTGCAAAGCTGAAGGTACTCAGAGGCATTTTTTGGTAAACTGCTGTTATTCTCTTAAACATCGAAGGAGAAAATAAGTTAAAATTAATAGGGCTGTTTAATACTGTCAAAAATATTTATTGTTTGTCCCAGGTGAAACCTAACAAGATATTTGAAAGGATTTAGTAATTTTATCATCAAAATTTGACCAAATTAGAACCCGATATTCAGAACCTGATAGGAAATATCTTTTAGACCTTTTCCCCTAAGCTAAATGTACCCAGGAGGAGACAAAGACACTACAATATAGGTGGATGGGTATGTCAATCTTTTAATACCATTTAAGCAGCAACCTAGTGCTTTGGGGACTAAAAAACAACTCTGTCTTATAAATCTCTATGAAACCAGAAATGTGGTGCAAGCAGCAATTCAAAAGCTTATCTATCTTTGCCATCCTCAAAACATCTATTCATTCCAAAATACTTGTAGATATTGGGATGTTAGAATTGTCCTGCACTTAAAAATTTAAATTATCCTAGACCTCTGATAATAGGCAGTATGTCTCAAAAACTGCATTTGAGAGAAAACTTCAATGCTTTTATCTGTGCCTTTGTAATGTAGATTTTCTACCCCCATCTTTTCTAGGAACTAAGCCATTCTTTGAAATGCAAGCTCTAGGTTGAAGTTTCTCATCAGAAGGAAAAAAATAAGAAGGGAGGTATGTGGAAATTCAGCAAATGAAAAAGCTTAAGTGTCTTCCCCACAAATATCAATAACTATAAGTTCTCTGTATCTGTCTGTATGTGGCTATATACTTATGTTGGAGATATGATTTCTTTTTTTTTTTTTTAACCTCTGGAGGTATTACTAAAGTTAATTTATAAAAGAGCTCTATTTAATTGACTTAAAACAAACAAGCACTTATATAAATTAAAAATTAGATATTCTAGAGTTCTCAGAAATAAACAGAAACTACCCAAAATGCTTTTCAAGTTCACATAATCTAGGATAATCTTTGGTAAATAAAGCTAGTTTAAGTTGTTGTTTTAATTATAATAGATGTGTCTTTAGAGTTATCAGCATTAAATATAATACTTTTATTCTATCAAGGTTTACCAAAAGTCAAATAAATTCATGTTATCTCTTACAAATTTTGTCAGCAAGAGAAATACCCTGGGAAAACAGCTGACTTTGTTTCACAAAGGTTTTTTTAAAAAAATTAATTTGTTATTGAGGTAATATTGGTTTATAACAGTATATAAACTTCAGATGTACATCATTATATTTTGACTTCTGTGTAGACTACATTGTGTTCACCACCCAAAGTCTACTTGCCATCCATCATCTTACACACATGCCCTTTTACCCTGCCACCTTCCCCCCTTCCCCTCTGGTAACCACCAATCTTTTCTCTGTGTCTATGTGTTTGTTATTGTGTTTTTGTCTTCCAAATATGAGTGAAATCATATGGTATTTAGCTTTCTCCATCTAAATTATTTTCCTTACCCTAATACCCTCAAGTTCCATCCATGTTGACGCAAATGGCAAGATTTCATCTTTGTTATGGCTTAGTAGTATTCCATTATACATAAATGCACATCTTCTTTACCCAATCAACTGTTGATGGGCAGTTAACCAAGCCTTGGCTATTGTGAATAATACTGCAGTGAACATAGAGGTGCTAATATCTTTTTAAATTAGTGTTTTCATGTTCTTGGATAAATACCCAGAAGAGGAATAGCTGAATCAAATGATAGTCCTATTCTGAATTTTTTGAGGAATCTCCGTACTATTTTACATAGAGACTGAAGCAGTTTGCATTACTACTAGCAGTGTATGAGGGTTCCTTTTTCTCCACATCCTCTGCAACAGTTGTTATTTCTTGTCTTTTTAATAATAGACATTCTTATGGGAATTAAGTGATATCTCATTGTGGTTTTCATTTGCATTTCCATAATAATTAGTGATGTTGAACATCTATTCATGTGCCTGTTGGCCATCTGTATATCTTCTTTGGAAAAATGCCTGTTTATATCCTCTACCTATTTTTTGGTAAGATTTGTTTTTGTTGTTGAATTGCAGTTCTTTATATATTTTGGAAATTAACCCCTTGTTGGATATATGATTTGCAAACATTTTCTCCCAGTTGGTAAGTTGTCTTTTTGTTTTGTTGATGGTTTCCTTTGCTGTGCAGAAGCTTTTTCATTAAATGTAGCCCCATTTGCCTATTTTTTCTTGTGTTTTCCTTGTCTGAGGAGACATGATAATCAAAAAGATACTGCTAAAACCATGTTGAAGAACATACCGACTATGTTTTCTTCTAGGAGTTTTGTGGCTTCAGGTCTTACAATTAAGTCTTTAATCCATTTTGAGTTAACTTTTGTGTATGGTGTAAGATAATGATCTACTTTTGTTCATTTGCATGTGGCTGTCTAGTTTTTATAGCACCATTTATTGAAGTGACTCATTTCTCCATTGTATGTTCTTGGGTTCATTGTTGAAAATTAGCTCTCCATAGACGTGTGAATTAATTTCTAGGCTCCCAATTCTGTTCCATTGATCTGTGTGTTTTTGAGCCACTACTATGCTTTTTTGATTACTATAGCTTTGTAGTTTATTTTGAAATCAGGAAGTGGGTTAGCTCCAGCTTTGTTTTTTTTCCCCAAGATTGCTTTGGCTATTTGAGGTCTTTTGTTGTTCCATATAAATTTTAGGATTCTGTGTTCTATTTCCAGGAAGAATGTCATTAGGATTCTGATTAGGATTGCATTGAATCTGTAGATTTCTTTAGGTAATATTGACACTTTAACTAAGTCTATTCTTCCAATCCATGAGCATGGAACATCTTTCCACTTCTTTTTCTCTTCTTTGATTTCTTTCAATAATGTTTTACAGCTTTCAGTGTACAGGTCATTCACCTCCTTGGTTAAATTGATTCCTAGGTATTTTATTCTTTTTGTTGCAATTGTAAATGAGATTGTACTCTTTATTCCTCTTTCTGATAATTCATTTTTAGTTTATCAAAATGAAACTAATTTTCGTATATTGATTTTGTACCCTGCAACTTTACTGTATACATCTATTTTTTCTAATAGATTTTTGGTGGATTTTTTATGGGTTTCTATATAAAAAATTATGTCATCTGCAAAAGTAACAATTCAATTTCTTCCTTTCCAATTTGGAGACTTTCTTTTCTTTCCTTGCCAAATTTCACTTGCTAGGACTTCTAATACTATGTTAAATAAAAGTGTCAAAAGTGGGCATTCTTGTCTTATTCCTGTGCTTATAGGGATAGATTTTAGTTTTTCACCATTGAGTATGACATTAGCTGTGGATTTATCATATATGGCCTTTATTACATTGAGGCACTTTCCTTCTATACCTATTTTATTCAGAGTTTTTATCATACATGAATGCTGTATCTTGTCTAATGTGCTTTCTGCATCTATCAAGATGTCATGTGACTTTTATTCTTCATTTTTTTAATGTAGTGTATCACACTGACTGGCTTGCAAATGTTGAATGATCATTGAAACTCTGAAATAAATCCCACTTGAACATGGTGTTTTATCCTTTTAATGTATTGTTGTATTCAATTTGCTAATATTTTGTTGAGTATTTTGCATCTACATTCATCAGTCATATTGGCCTGTAATTTTTTGTTTGTGTCTTCTCCTTGTCGGGTTTTGGTATGATGGTAATGCTGGCCTCTTAGAATCAGTTATGAAGCATCCCTTCCTCTTCAATTTTTTGAAAGAGTTTGAGAAGGATAGGTATTAATTCTTCTTCAAATGTTTGATAGAATTCACCAGGAAAGCATTTGGTCCTAGACTTTTGTTTTTGGGGAGATTTTTGATTACTGTTTTGATCTCCTTACTAGTGATTGGTCTATTCATATTCTCTCTTTTTGACTCAGTTTTGGAATGTTTTATAATTCTAAGAATTTATCCATTTCTTCTAGATTATCCAATTCATTGATGTATAATTTTTTGTGGTACTCTCTTATAATCCTTTGTATTTCTGTGGTGTCCATTGTAATTTCTCCTCTTTTTTCTCTAAGATTATTTATTTGAGTCTTCTCTATTTTTCTTGTAGCGTCCAGCTAAAGGTTTGTCAATTTTGTTTATCTTTTCAAAGAACCAGCTCTTAATTTCATTGATTATTTCTATTGTCTGTTAGTGTCTGTTTCATTTATTTCCTCTCTGATTTTTATTACGTCCTTCCTTCTACTAATTTTGGGCTTTGTTGTTCTTTTTCTAGTTCCTTTAGGTGTAATGTCAGATTGTTTATTTGAGATTGTACTTGCTTTGGGGCAGACTTGTATTGCTATAAACTTCCCTCTTAGTAACGCTTTTGCTGTATCCCATCGATTTTGCAATGCCATATTGTCATTTTCATTTGTTTCTATGTGTTTGTTTCTTTCTCCTTTGATTTCTTTGTTGACCCAATAGTTGTTCAGTGGCATTTTGTTTAATATCTACATATTTGTGACTTTTCCAGCTTTCTTCTTGTAGTTGATTTCTAGTTTCATACTGTTGTGGTCAGAAAAGATGCTTGATATTCTTTCAATTTTCTTAAATTTATTGAGACATTTTGTAGCCTACTATATGCTCTACTCTTGAGAATGTTCCATGTGTGTTCAAAAACAATATCTATTCTGCAGTTTTTGGGTAGAATGTTCTGTATGTATCTACTAAGTCCTCCTGGTCTAATGTGCCATTTAAGGCCCATGTTTCCTCACTGATTTTCTGTCTGATGATTTATCCATTGATTTAAGTGGAATTCTAAAGTCCTCTAGCACTATTGTGTTAGTCAATTTCTCCTTTTATGTCTGTTAATATTTGCTTCCCGTATTTAGGTGCTCCTATTTTGGATGCACAGAAATTTACAAGTGTTATACACTCTTGTTGGATTATTCCCTTTATCATAATGAAATTCCCTTCTTTGTCTCTTGTTACAGTTTTCGTTTTAAAGTCTATTTTGTCTGATATAAGTATTGCTACCCCAGCTTTCTATTGTTTCCATTTGCATGGAATATCTTTTTTCATCTCTTCACTTTCAGTTTGTGAGCATCTTTAGATCTGAGTTGTGTCTATTGAGTGCAGTATATGTGGGTATTGTTTTTTTTGTCCATTCAGCCACCCTGTGTCTTTTGATTGGAGTATTTAGTGCATTTACATTGAGTAACTATTGGTAAATATGTACTTGTTGCCATTTTGTTACTTATTCTCTATATGTTTTTGTAGTTCTTCTCTATTCCTTGCTTGTTCTCTTGTACTCTTCCCTTGTGATTTCATGGCTTTCTTTAGTGTTATGTTTGGGTTCCTTTCTCTTAATTTTTTGTGTATTTATTACTGGCTTTTGGTTTGTGATTACCGTGAGTTTAATATGTAATAATCTATGTAAATAGCAATCTATATTAAGTTGATAGTCTCAAGTTCAACCTGTTACTAAAAGCCCTATGTTTTTAGTCTCCATCCATGTTTTGTATTTTTATATCATATTTTATCTCTTTTATTTTTGTTTATCTCTTAACCTCTTATCATAGTTATAGAAGATTTTAGTACTTTTGTCTTTTGATCTTCATACTAGCTTTATAGTGGTTGACCCATTGCTTTTACTGTAGATTTGCCTTTACCAGTGATTTTTTTTCTGTGATAACTTTCTTGTTCCTATTTGCGGCCTTTTCTTTTCCAATTAAATAAGTCCCTTTGACATTTCCTGTAAGGCCAGTTTAGTGGTGATGAACTCATTTTGTTTTTACTTATTTGCAAAACTCTATCTCTCCTTCCATTCTAAATGATAACTTTGCTGAGTAGAGTATTCTTGGTTGAATTTTCTTTTTCGTCATGACACTCACTCCTGGCTTGTAAAGTTTTTCTGAAAAGTCAGCTGATGGCCTTATGGGATTTCCTTGGTATGTAACTTGCTGCTTTTATCTTGAAGATTTTAGAATTCTCTCTTTACCTTTAATTATTGACAATTTAATTATAACGTGTCTTGATGTGGGCCTCTCTGTTTTCATCTTGTTTGGTACTTTCAATGCTTCCTGTACATGGATGTCTTTTTCCTACCCAGGTTAGGGAAATTTTGAGGTATTATTTTTTCAAATAAATTCTCTGCCCCTTTGTTTCTCTCTTCTCCTTCTTGGATACCTATAATACAAATGTAAGTATGCTTGATGTTGTCCCTGATGGTCCTTAGACTATTACCATTCTTTTTCATTCTTTTTTTCTTTTTTATGTTCAGCTTGAGTGATTTCCTCTACTCTTTTGTCCAGATTAGTGATTCATTCTACTTTGTCATCTACTCTGCTTTTGATTACTTCTAGTGATTTTTCTATTTCAATTATTGCATACTTCAGCTCTGATTGGTTCCTTTTTATTCTAATTTATTTTTTTGGCTGAAGAAGATTCACCCTGAGCTGACATCTGTTACCAATCTCCCTCTATTCTGTATGTGGGTCACTGCCACAGCATGGCCATTGATGAGTGGTATAGACCCACACCTGGGAACCAAATGAACCCAGACCACTGAACCGGAGTGCACTGAACTTAACCACTAGGTCCAGGGCCAGCTTTTATTCTCTCTACTTCTTTATTGAAGTTCTCACTGTGTTCATGTGTTCTTCACCCTAGTTCAGTGAGCATCATTATGACTATTAATTTGTACTTTGTCAGGTGGACTTTTTACCTCTGTAAGGATTGCAATAATACATTCCAGTGTTTGTGTCAGCATGCCTGAGCTAGGGAACCATAATGGGTGCCACCAGTGTCTCTGTCCTTGGGGCTGGACCCAGATGCCTCTTGCCTCTTGGGGATGTGCTTTGAGATTAGTAAGTGAGTCTCTTTTACCAATAGACTAGGCACTTTGATATCTGGTGTTTTTGTGTTAGTGTCTGGGTTGAGTGAGTCTGTGCATAGGCCCTTTAAGACCAGGTTTTTCTTTCACTAAAGTTCTATAGTTTTCTGGACATATACTCATTGGTTTTCAAAGCAAAATATTATGGGATCTTGTCTCTCTTGTGAAGATCCAATGGCTGGCATACCTAATATGGAGATTGGATCCCCTGTTCCTCCAGGAAAAGCTCCATATCTTTGAGATGCTCCCAACCATGAAGTGATTCGGCTAGGGTGTGTTTCTTTTCCTCAGTAGGGTTGTATCTCTGCCTCTTTCACACCTGTCTGTGTTGTCCCTTGTCATGGAGGTTATATTTATCCACTTCCTAGATCTCAGAGGAAATTTTTCCACAGGTAGTTGTAGGTTTGTTCTGTCTGTGGGAGGAGGAGAGTTCAAGATCCTCCTACACTACCATCTTCCAAACTCTCCTGTTTTGTGAAGTCTTTGTGAGTAATCTAAACATAATTACTAAGAACAAATTAAATAAATAGATGAGATAAAAATTTCAGGTGAACTATTGAGCATTAATTATATTTTATGGTACATGTATCATAAATAGTTTCCTAAATCTCTTTGGCAACCTGAAACTTTAAGGTTTTGCTATGTTAAATTAAATGATGGGAAAGTCATTGAATATCTAGATTATTTCCAAATAAGACAAAATATTGAATGTTAATTGCTAAACATAGGCTTATGTACTGTGGGCTTCCTACTGCCAAGAAACTAAAGATAAATTTAGGCCAGTTACTAAACAAGTCTTGTGCAACATTTAAAAAATGTACTCAAGATGCATATATCTTTAGAAATGATAAAATATTGTTATAAATTTGCTAAGCCACAAAATGCTGATGTAAAAGACAGTTCACACTTGTTTACTTCTTGTTCTTAGTTAAGATTTCTACGAGTTAAGAATTATAATATATGTAATTAAAGCTACTAGAAATAATTAGGGAAACGAGTCTTTATGCAAGAAAAATAAGATGCATTTTTTGGCTAAGAGAAGGTATGAGGAATGGAGATGTGTTTTGTTAAACAATGACAGAGAGAGAGAATCTTATCTTGTAGTCAAGTTTGCTAAAAATAGGATTCTTATTGTAAGCATTTTAAAATAAATTTTAATATCAGTAGTTACGTAAAACGTAGTACTTACGTAAAACGAAAACTTGATTTTCTTTCATTTAATATAAGAACAAAGATTTCTTGGCCTATTAGTCTGCTCCTGATAAGATACTATGAAAAGTTTTCTGCCTAGAAAGCAAAGATTTTGTGTCTTTCCAATTGTGCTTTACACTGTCTTCATCAATTCTTTGCTTAAAATTGAGTCTTCTTAATATTAAAAGAGCTAAGTTTTGCTTACAACTATGTAACCTCCTGTATTTGCCTTTGAAATTTTTATTGTCACTGTCGTCAAATAGGCAATTAATTATTGTTTCATAATGATGTGTGATCCTACTTAGTTATGTGGCCAATCCTTTTGATATCTTTAACAATCTTTCCCAAATCAAATTCCAAATGAGGACCTTTTAACTTCTAGCTAACTTTGAGATGTTTCAGAAGGCCACTGAAACATCTCAAGAGAGATATTTAACTAAGTAGGCTTTTTAGTATCTTAAATTGTGTGGGAGGCATTGTCAAATAAGTGATGCTAAATTTTCTTTGATTATATTTGTATAGATGCATGTTATTTACAAATGTTTTAGAAATTGTATGAATTTCCAAAAAATCTGATATATCCTTGTATAATGTTATCATTTGTAATTCTAGTTATTATCTTAAGTGCTTTGTGTCACAGAAATAACCAAATTTCCTTATTAATTACATTATAATGTACCCTCATAAGATCCTTATCTATATCTCTTTTAATTCTTTTGCCATTTACAGTTATTGTTTTACTCTGATGCCTTTGAAAAAGTGCTTCCTCTTCAGTGAGACTCATGGAAAGAATTCTGGGTACAGATTTATGATAACTTTAAAATCATCAAACTAAACTGGTGCAAAGATTGCCCTTGAATCTCCAAAGAAGGGACAACACCAGGTCTTCCTCACTACCCAGATGACAACCGAACTTTGGACACTTGAACCTTGGGTACATATCTCACAGCTAAAGAAGGTTCCACTCTATGTCTAGTCCTATGTAAACATTGGACACCTGACCTGGAAAGATAATGTCCTTATCTGTATCTCCCAGGCCATTGCTAAGGAATGTAACCTTTCAGATTGCTGGATCCATAAGTACCTAGATCAGATTTGCCCTCACTCACTAGGAGATCTCAGCAGCACCCATCTTTGCAAGGTATTTAGGGTGAAACTTTATTTCAGGCTAGGAGTTTATCTTCCCACATGCACTAAAAACCTCACTGACCTATGGCTTGAATGAGTAAATGTAATGATCCTTGTAAATAGATTCATTCCTTGATTAGGAGTAAATACAAATGAGAATATGAACAGACACCTCTCCTTAACTCTTGGAAACTTTGCAGATTTTGTTGCTAAGAAACTAGCTGTGCAATAAAAGTCCTTAGACTTTTTGGTCAAGTTTGTTCTTGATAATAGGATAGCCCTTGATTATCTTTTAGCTTAGCAAGGAGGTGTCTGAAGTATTGCTAACAATACCTCCTGTACTTTGATTGACACTTCTGGGGAAGTTGAAACTCAGTTACATAAGATTATTGAGCAAGCCACTTGACTTAAAAGTGTGACTCCTTTAACTGACTCTTTGGTGCTTTGAGTCTTGGGGACTATGATTTTGAATTGCACTCTGAACATTGGGAATTTCCTGCTTATAATCTCCCTGATACATTGTATTATCTCAAAAGCTTTAAATGCATGTTTACAACCACTGACCACCAGAAAAATAACCTCTATGAGACTGGCTTGTCAAAAAAGGAATGAGAAGAATGACTAATTAAAATTGTGAACCTAAAGTTGTGGTCTTTGAATATTACATAGAGGATCAGTAAAATTTGTGAGAACTACAGAAAGGTAGCTGAGAGTGGCACTAATACTTTAATTTTTTACCAAATCTCTCAGTTATGCTGAGGGTTTGACCAAAAGGGTAAAATTGTTAGAAAAGAAACAACAGGTCCAAAATGCAATCATTTTCTCCCACAGTGCAAACCAAGACTTAATTGCAGCTTCAATTTCTCTCAGGTATGTGACCTTTAAACAGTCAATCTAAAATTACCTGATTAGCACTAGTGAGGTAACCTGCATAATAAGACACCTGCCATTCTCTTCCCCCAAAAGAGGATGACCTGGCCTGTAACTATTCTTCCTTTCTTTGGCTAATAAACTTCTTGCTCCACCCTTCTGCTTATAAAAACCTTCCATTTAGTACAACTTCTTGGAGTATCTCTCTACTTGCTAGAAGGGATGCTGCTTGATTCATTAATTTCTAAACAAACCCAATTAGATCTTCAAATTTACTTGCTTGGAATTTTGTTTTTAATACTTTCCATAGCCCAAACTGCTTTGTCTTGTCAATTCTTCGCTTATTTATTGTTTCCTTCTCTGAAAAGGATAAAAGCTTCCTGTTGTGGTCATTTCTTCAAGTCTTCATTGATTTGTGTTGGCTCCCATGTACACGTAAATAGTCAATAAAAATTGTATGTTTTTCACCTGTTGATCTGTCTTCTGTCAGTTTAATTCTTAGAATTATCTAGAGTTCCAAGGAGGATAGAGGAGAAATTTTCCTTCCCTACAGTTCCATTGGGAGCCCATGCAAAAGAGGCCTCCTTAAGCATAGCAAATTTTTTTCAGTTTTATTAAGATACAATTGACATACAGCTCTGTATAAGTTTAAAGTATCCCGTATAATGACTTGATATACAAATATACATATATTGCAAAATGCTTACCGCAATAAGTTTTGTTAATATCCATCTCCTCATATAGTTGATACAAACACATTTTTTTCCTTCTGATAATAACTTTTAGGATTTAATATTTTAGTACCTTTCAAATATACCATACAGCAGTGCTAACTATAGTTATCATGTATATTATATTGCCAGTACCTTTTTATCTTATAACTGAAAGTTTGTACCTTTTAACTACCTTCATCCAATTTCCCCACTCCCCAGGCCCCTCCTCTGGTAACTACAGATATGATCCCTTTTTCTATGAATTTTGTGTGGATTTTTTTTATGATTCCACATATAAGCAAAATCATACAGTATTTGCCCTTCTTTGTCTGATATTTCACTTAGCATAATGCCCTCAACTCTATCCAGTTGTCACAAATGGCAAGATTTCCCTCTTTTTTTATGGCTGAATAGTCTTTAATCTATTTCAAGTTATTTTCTTGATTCAAGTTATTTCTTGAAAGGTGTAAGATATTAGTCCAATTTCTTTCTTCCTCAAGTGAGTATACAGTTTTCCCAAAAACATTTAATGAACAGACTATATTTTCCCTAGTTGTTGGCTCCTTTGTCAAATATTAGTTGAACTTATTTGAGAAAATTCATTTCTGGGCTTTTATTGTGTTCCATTGGTCTTTGTTCAATTTTTATGCCAGTAACATACTATTTTGCTTACTATATTCTTTATAATATAGTTTGAAATCAGGAAGTGTGATGTCTCCAGCTGTGTTCTTTCTCAGAAGTGCTTTGGCTGTTTTTGGTCTTTTGTGGTTTCATATGAATTTTAGGATTGTTTTATCTATTTCTTTGAAAAATGTCATTGCAATTTTGATAGGGATTGTATTAAATCTATAGATGGTCTTGGGAAGTATGGACATTTTAACAATATTAATTCTTTTGATGGGTGAACATGGAATATCTTTCCTTTTATTTCCGTCATCTTCAATTTTATTCAACAAAGTCTCACAGTTTTCAAGGTACAGATCTTTCAACCCAAATTTATTCCTAATTGTTTTATTGTTTGTGATGCTGTTGTGAATGGTCTTGTTTTCTTTTTCAGATAGTTCATGTTTAATATGTAGAAATGCAACTGATTACTATATGTTGATTTTGTACCCTGCAACTTAACTGAATTTATTTATTAGTTCTAACAGTTTTGTGTGGAATCTTTTGGATTTTCTAAACATAATATCATGTCATCTGCAAACAGAGACAAATTTACTTCTTCCTTTCCAATTTAGGTGCCATTTATTTCTTTGTTATTCCTCATTGCTCTCATAGGAACTTCAGTACTATGTTCAATAGGAGTGGTCAGTGGGCACCTTTCTTGTTTCTGATCTTAGAAGAAAAGCTTTCAAATTTTCACTGTTGTGTATGATGTTACCTGTGGGCTTGTCTATCTGGGCTTTATTATGTTGAGGTATGTTCTTCTATTCCTAATTTGTTGGGAGTTTTCATCATGAAAAATATATTTTGTCAAATGCTTTTCTGCATCCTTTGAAATAGTCATATTAGTTACCTTTCATTCAATTAATGTGGTGTATCACATTTAAGGATTTGTATATCTTGAACCATTCTTTAATCAGAGGGGTAAATCCCACTTGGACATGATATCTGATCCTTTTAATGGGCTGTTGTGTTTGATTTGATAATATTTTCTCGGGAATATTTACATCTATATTTATCTAGGATATTGGTCTATATATTTCTTTTTTTGTAGTATCTTATTCTGGCTTTGATATCAGTGTAATGCTGGCCTCATAAAATCAGTTTGAGAGTGTTCCCTCCTCTTAGATTTTTGGAAAATTTTGGTAATGGTTGGCATTAATACGTTCTAAATATTTGGCAGAATTCACTGGTGAAAACATCTGATCATGGGCTTTTTCTTTTTGAGAGTTTTTTATTACTACTTCAATCTTTGTAATCATTATTAGTCTGTCCAAATTTTCTACTTCTTCGTGATTTATTCTTGGTAGGCTGCATGTTTCTAGGAATGTATCCATTTCTTCTAAGTTATCCAATTTGTTAATATATAATTGTTCACAGTAGTCTCTTATGATTCTTTGCATTTCTGTGGAATCAGTTATAATGTCTCTTTTTCATTTATGATTTTATTTGTTTTCTCTGTTTTTCTTAGTCTAGCTAAAAAGTTGTCAATTTTGTTTATCTTTCAAAAAATAGCTATTAGTTTTGTTGTTCCTTTCTCTTGCTTTCCAGGTCATTATTTCATGTATGTCTGCTCTACTCTTTGTTATGTCCTTCCTTCTGCTAACTGCACTTAGTTTGTTCTTCCTTTCCTAGTTCCTTAAGGTGAAATGTTAGGTGGTTTATTTAAGATCATTCTTTTTTCTTAATCTAGGCATTTGTTGCTACAAACTTCTTTCTTAGAACAGATTAGCTAAATCTCATAATTTTTATGTTGTGTTTCCATTTTCATTTGTTTCAAATACTTTTTGATTTCCATTCGTTTTTTTCTTTGACTCATTGGTTGTTAAGGAATTTGTTGTTGAATTTACACATATTTGGGGATTTTCCAGTCTTCCTACTGTTACTGATTTCGAGTTTCATACCATCGTGGTTGTAAAGATATGGTTTCAATTTTCTTAAATTTGCTAAGACTTGTTTTGTGATCTAACATGTGATCTATCCTGTAGAACACTCCATGTGTGCTTGAGAAGATTATGTATTCTACCGCTCTTGGATGGAATGTTCTGTTTGTGTGTATTAGGTCCATTTGGTCTGAAACATAGTTCAAGCCTAATGTTTCCTCATTTATTTTTTGTCTGGATGACCTATCCATTGTTAAAAGAAGCATATTGAGGTCTTCTACTATTACTGCCTCATCTGTCTCCCTTCAGATCTGTTAGTTTTTGCTGACTGTATTTAGGTGCTCTGATGTTGGATTCATATATATTTAATAGCCTTATATCCTCTTGAGGAATTTATCCCTTTATCACTATGTAATGACCTTGTTTCTCTCTTGTTAGTTTTTGACTTGAAGTCTATTTTGTATGATGGAAGTATAGCTGCCTTCCTCTCCTTTTGATTCCATTTGTATGAAATATCTTTTTCTATTCCTTCACTTTGAGTGTATGTGTGTCCTTGATGCTCAAGTGATTCTCTTGTAGCATACAGTTAGGTCTTGTTTTTTTTTTTTTTAAATCCATTCACTCTATGCCTTTTGATTGGAAATTTAATTCATTTACATTTAAATTAATTATTAATAGATAAGGACTTACTAGTGCCATCTTTTTCCTAATCGAATCCTTTGCTTCCTTTCTCTTTATCACCTGTGTATCTACTATAGGTTTTTGCTTTATGGTCATCATGAGGTGTACATAGAACATCTTATAGATATAAAAGTCTATTTGAAGCTAATAATAACTTAAATTCAATCACGTACAGAAATTCTAACTTTTTACCCCCCCCAGTTTTATGTTTTTGATATCATAGTTTACTTCTTTTTATATTTTGTAATCCTTAACAAATTATTATTGCCATAGTTATTTTGAACGCTTTTGTTCTTTAATCTTTATACTAGAGTTAAGCGATTAACACATCACTATATTATTACAGTGTCAGAGTATTCGCAGTATGACTATATATTTACCTTTACCAGGGTGTTTTTTATTTTCATTTTTTTTTGTTATGAATTAGTATCATTCCATCTCAGCTTGAAAAAACTTTTCAACATTTCTTCTAAGGCAGATATAGCGGGGATGAAATCCTTCATCTATAGTTTAGGAAAGTCTTTATCTCTACTTCATTTCTGAAAGAAAACTTTGCCGGATGAAGTATTCTTGGCTGGCAACATTTTTCTTTCATTATTTTAATCATATTATCCCACTTTTACCTGGACTACAAGATTTCTGCTAAGAAATTTGCAGATAGCTTATGGGGATTCCTTTGTATGTAAGGAATATTTTTTTTCTCTTACTGCTTTTAAAATTACCTTTTCACCTTTGTGTTTAGGTAGTTTTATTATAATATTCTTGGAGAAGATTGTTTTCAGTCAAAATTTTCAAAAGGCCTATGAGCTTCATGAACTTGGATATCCACGTCTCTCCCCATATTTGAGAAATTCTCAGCCATTATTTCTTCAAATAAGCTTTCTACCTTTTTCTCTTTCTCTTCTCCTTATGGAACTCCAATAATATATAGATGCTTTCTCTTAATTGTTTCCCTTTGTCCACATGTACTTTCTTCACTCTTTTTTATTCCTTTTTCTTCATTCTCTTCTCAGTGGATAATTTCAAATGATCTGTTTTCAAAGTCACATATTCTTTCTTCTGCTTTAACCAGTTTGCTGTTGATATTTTAAATTTAATTTTTCATTGCATTTGTTGTATTCTTCAGTCTCAGAATTTCTGTTTGGTTCTTTTTTATGATTTCTACCTTTCTGTTCAACTTATCATTTTGTTTGTATACTGTTTTCTTGATTTCATTAAATTGTCTTTCTGTGTTTTCTTGTAGCTCACTGAGCTGCCTTAAAACAGCTATTTTGAATTCTTTAATAGGCATATAACAGCTTTCCACTTCTTTGGGCTCTGCTGCTGGAAAAGTACTGTGTCCTTTTTGTGGTGTCAAATTTATTTGATTTTTTCATGTTCTTTGAAGACTTTCATTGCTGTCTTCACATTTAAGAAGCAGTAATCTCTGCCAATCTTTAGTTACTGGCTTTGGGAGAGACATACCTTTCATCAGTCCTGTTAGTGATTCTGAAGCTTTCTCAGATCTTTTCAATGGATATACTTTTTCCACACTTCTTGTTATCTTTTATGGAGGAGTTCTCAAAATTGTGTGTATTCTCGCATTCCTGAAAAGCCAGGCCAAATTTCATCAGCCTCCTGTTTATTTGCTTTTCCTAGAGTGGTGCTGAATGCTCAAGTTTTTGTGGTTTCTCTAATCCTGTAGTCAGACTGGCTTTCTATACATGCTCATTAGCTGTCTGCTCACTCTCTTTGCCTTCAGGATGTCTGTACAGGGAGCCAAACACAAGGTCTGGTTGGGTGTGGGTGAGGCATCTAGAGGATTAGGGTGCCTGTGAGTTAGGTAGTGAAATATGCAGGTGAAGGATCCCCAGTGGCTCATGAGCTGGCTTCCCAATGGAACACCCAAAGTAAGTAGTAGGGTCCACATCTTTTTGCTATGTTTCCTTCCAATTCTTGACTCCTTTTTTCCCAGCCACTCACCACTCCTTGTTGTATAATTTATGTCTCAGTATTCTGGATGGGACCAGAATAAAATGAGCCTCTTTGGCAGAACTCTGCACAACCGGGGAAGTTGGGTCCTCAATCACACTGTAATTTTCCTATTTGGGAGAAATCAGAAGCCAAGAATATCTTTCTTGACACTGAATTGTGCAGTATTTGGGGATGTGTGTAAAGTGAAATTGTTTCTCTTATGCTCTTCAGTGTGTCCAATCTTGCAGGGAATTTTTTGCTCCAGCAGTATGCTTAAATTTCTCCACTGGACTCTTGGACTTCCCCAAGGCACTCTAGTCTATGAGTGATTGTCAAAATTGGTGTTATTTAGTGGGGGAAGATGGTAGAAAACTCTTATTCTGCCATGATGATGACCTTCATTGACATTTCTCATAACTCATAATGCCACTCACCAAGAACTACTTCCAGGAGGCTGGCATATAAAAGTAAATTACACAATAACGTTATTAGTCTTTTAAGACTAAAATTATCTGTCTTGGTTGTGATGTAATGCAGTGAACATTGAAGAGAAACCACATCACTGTTTTTTATAGGAAAGTAGAGGGTCAACAATAATCTATAAAAGTTCATAAGTAAGGGTAAGGGCAGAAACATTATGACTTGAAGATTAGTTATTCCAAGGAAAGTCTCAGTTTAATCCCCTTTGGGTACATATAACTTCAACATTTACATATAAAAACATTAATGAGAGACTTCTGGTCCCTCCTAGAAAGAGTGGCCCCATTCCTCCATGTCCCACCTCATAACTAAAAACCACTAGACATAAATGCAACAAATAAGCATAGAAAGGCTCTCAAAGTTGCAAAGAAGAACGCAGTCTGCCTATGGATCTCTGGATGGAGCGATGATATGTGGTGAGTCCCCTGGGTTTCCTTATCGAAATATGTATATCAAAGACAAAATGCGCAGAACCACCAACAGACACAGACATAAAAAATGCTTCAAGGAAATCTTGTTCCCCAAGCCAAAGAACCAGAAAAATAGTGGCCCAACAACAGAACACCTTTTTGGCAATATTCATTCTACACCAGCGTAACACCAGTGGAAAAACCTCAACTCCACCTTCACTCCACAGTTTCAATGTGGCCAAGTGGAGAAGTGATCTTCTAACCACCTCAAACCTCAACCCCTCAGAAACAGGCTGTACATTCTATTTTCTGGGTGTCACATCAACACATTAGATGAGGAAACTAATTTTCCATCCCTCTCGGTGCAGATCCACATTGGTTTTCCTATTCCTCTGCCTCATGGTATCAGCTGGGCTGAACATAAAGCTAATCTTCCACTCTTGACTGGCAGAAACACAGTACTTCATTCCCCTTACCCAGAGGTCTTAACGGGGCAACCAGGGAGCTGATATTCCATTCTATGCCAAGCTGAAGCAGGCAGTAGCAATTTGATTGCCCTGCTGGAGTACTGTTGGTGGGACAGAGGAAAAGAGAAGCAGCTGATCTTTGATCACCACCCTCCTCAGAAGCAAGTAATGTTCAGAACCCCCAACAGGATAATGTCAATAGGATCCAGAGTTCAGCTGAGGCTCCATCCTTACTTAACATCAATAAAACAATAAGTCTGTGAGAGAATAGGCTAGTCACCACTAGGCTTCACTGCTACCATGGCAGTGAGGTCCGGTTTGGAGCTGCGCCTCCACACCAAACAAGTATAAATGAGATGGAACAAGGTAGTACAAGTAGGGACCTGGAGAATACACCGCTTTTCCCCTGATGCTGAGTTAAATAGCACCTAGTGGGGAACTAAACTTTCAAACATATACAACTGGCAGCAATGAGACTGATCAAGACAGGAAAAAGCAAGGCCAATCACCATTATTTTTCATATCCCATGCACCTACCCTTATGTCAGCAGAATCCAATGTAGAGCACAGCCTCAACTCCTACCATGCATGGATAGGGTAGAATGTGGTAGTAAGAGGTGGGGCTACTTGTTACTCTACTTTCCAGGCTCCATTCCCCCAGTGTCACCAAGGCCCAATAGGAAGCCCCTGACCCACTGCAACAAAGCTATGTGACTCAGCCTCTGCTTTCCTCTTACATGGTGACAATGTGGTCCAACTGGAACTGATACTACACCTCCATGCAAAGACAACGTGGTGGTATGAGTTTGTGCCCAACATTCGTAGAGAAGGTATAAGCAGAGATGAAGATGGAGCTAAGCAACTACCCCGCTGGTCTGTAATGAGTCAGTTCCCCACTTTTGCCTTTGCTAGGGTGGTATCTAGAGTGCCTAGCAATAGCTCAAACATACACACTGCTCTCCTGCTAGACCTCAACAGAAGTAATTCTAGCTAAAACAAAAGAAAATTAAATAATACCCAGAGTCTCCTCACATAAATAGCTAAATGTCCAAGCTGCAATTGAAAATTAGCCATCATATCAAAAATCAGGAAAACAAAATCTTGAATAAAGAAAGACAATCAAATGATCCCCACACTGACATAAATTACATGTTGGAATTTTCTGATAAAACTTTGAAAGTAGGGGCCGGCTCCGTGACTGAGTGGTGAAGTTCGCACACTCCGCTGCGGCTGCCGAGGGTTCGGATCCTGGGCGCAGACATGGCACTGCTTGTCAGGCCACATTGAGGCGGCATCCCACATCCCACATCCCACAACTAGAAGGACCTGCAACTAAGATATACAACTACATAAAGGGGGGTTTGGGGGCATAAAGCAGGAAAAAAAAAAGAAGATTGGCAACAGTTGTTAGCTCAGGTGCCAATCTTTAACAACAACAAAAAAAAAACTTTGAAAGTAACCATCATAAAAATGCTTCAACAAAAAATTCAAACTTTCTTGAAACAAGTAAAAAAAATCTCAGCAAAGAACTAAAAGTTATAAAAAAGAACCAAATGGAAAATACAACTGAAAAGTAGACTAACTTAAATTAAAAATTCACTAGATGGGTTCAACAGTACAGTGGAAATGATAGAGACAGAATCAATCAACTTAAGGACAGAGCAATAGAATTTACCCAATCTGGACAACAAAGAGTAAACACACTGAAAAAGACTGAGTCTTAGGGACAAATGAAATAACAACAGAAAAAAACCCACTAAAATTTGTATCATTGTTGTTCCAGAAGAAGGTAAGAGAGAACAGTGGGACTGAAAAACATATTCAAAGATATAATGAATGAAAGCTTTCAAAATCTAGCAAATTAAATCAATCTATTGGTTCAAGAAATCTAGTGAACCTCAAGTAAAATAAACCCAAAGGAATCTGAACAAAAATAAATCATAATTAAACTTCTGAAATCTAAAAACAAAGAAAAAAATCTTAAAACCAGCCAGAGAGAAATGTGGCATAACTTATAGGGGAAGACCAATCTGAATTAAAGTTGATTTCTCATCTGAAACCAAGGAAGCTAGAAAATAGCGATATGACATTTTTTCAGCTGCATAAAGAAGAGAACTGTCAAGTCTGAATTTAGTATCCAGCAAAAATATCCTTCAAAATAATGGAGATTTAATGATATTATTAGAGAAAGGAAACTGTTCTTGGTAGCAAAGCATATATTCTAGAGTTGAAGAATTAAGCTGTCACATATCAATAGTTACTTTAAATGTAAATTCTCTAAATATGCCAATTACAAGACAGAGAATGATAGACTGGAAAAAATAACATTCTGCAAAATATGAGTCTACAAGAAACTCATGTCAAATACAATGACATATTTAGTTTTAAAGTAAAATGATGGCAAAAACATATACCATAGAAATATTTGTTTTAAAAAAACGTACAAGAATGGTTATGTTAATATCAGATAAAGTAGATTTCAGATCAAAGAAAATTACCCGAGACAAAAGAAGATATTACATAATGATAAAATTTTCAATCAAATGAGAATATATATCAATTCTAAATGTGTTTGTACCAAACAATAGAGCTTCAAAATACACGAGAACAGACTGATAAAGCTGAAAAGAGAAATGGACAACTGCACAACTTACTTGGCGACTTCAATACACAATCTCAGCAATTGGTAGAATTATTATAATATCAGTAAGGATATAAACAAACTGAACAACCAAAATAACCAATACAGTCTAACTGACATATCTAGGACACTAGATCAAAGAATATCAGAAGACGTTTTTATGAAGCACCCATGGAGCATATCCTGGGCTATAAAACAAAGCTAAAAAAACTGAAAATATTGGAAATCACACAGACTATGTTCACTGATCACTATGGAACAAACTAAGAAATCAACAAAGACAAGAGGAAAGATCTCCAAAACACTTGGAAATTTTAAAACATACTTCTAAGTAATCCATGAACCAGAGAAAAATACTCAAAGAAAATGAAAAATGCATATAACTAAATGAAAATACAAAATGTCAAAAAACTTGGGATGCAATTAATAGTGTTGAGAGAGAAATCAATATCAAGTGCTTACATTAGAAAAGAGGAAATATCTTGAATCAATAATCTAACTTTCTACCTAAAGAAACTAGATAAAGAAGATCAAAATGTACCCAAAGGAAGAAAATAATACACATAAGAAATCAATGAAATAAAATAAGAAAAGCAGTAGAGAAAATCAATGAAACAAAAAAGCTGGTTCTTTGAAATACAATAAATTTATAAACTTCAAGAAAGACTGACAAAGATGAAAAGAAGGGAGACATGGATCATCAATATCATGAATGAAGCAGGGGATATCACTTCAGACTATACAGTTATTAAAAGTATAATAAGGGAAAATATTATGAAAAACTTTCTGCTCATTAATTTGACAACTTAGAAGAAGTGGATCAATTTCTCTAACTAGAAACACCTACAACTCACAATATGACATAAACAATTTCAATAGCCCTCTATTAAGGAAACTCAGCTCATAGTTACAAAGTTCCAGAAAAAGAAATCTCAAGGCCCAAATGGCTTCACTGGAAAATTCTTCCAAATGTTTAAGGAAGAATTAGCACCAATTCTACTTAATGTCTTTTGGGAAATAGAAAAGAAGAGAGCACTTCCCAAATCAGTCTGAGAAGCCAGTATACTGATACCAAAACCAAAAAAATGCACCTCAGAAAAACAAAACTACAGACCAATATCTCTCATATACTTAGATGCAAAACTCTCAAGAAAATATTAGCAAATCCAATTGAACAACGCCCAAAATAATTATGTTCAATGACCAAGTGGGATTTATTTCAGATATGCAATAGTCAAATATCAACGTTGAAAGATAAATCAATGTAATCCACTGTATCAACAAGCTAATGAAGAAAAATATTATAATTGTATCAATTGAAGCAGAAAAAATCATTTGACAAAATCAAATACTATTCATGCTAAAATAATCTCACCATATTATAAGTAGGGTGGATTTTTCTCAGTTTGATAAATAGCATCTACAAAAAAGAATCCTATGACTAACATGATACTTAGCGACAAAAGACAGAATGCTTTACCACTATGATTGGGAATAAGATGAAGATGTCCACTCTCATTATTGTTGTTCAACATAATACTGGAAATTGTAGACACTGCAATAAGACAAGAAAAAGAAATTAAAAACATATGTGTTGCAAAGCAGACTTTTATTTCTTCCTTTTCAATATGTATGGTTTTTATTTCTTTTTCCCAAAGACCTAAACAAATGGAAAGACATATGTGTATGTGGTTTGGAAGACTCAATATTGTAAGGATTGATCTATAGTGTTTATGTAAATCGTATCAAAATCCCAGCAAGTTTCTTTTTTTAAACATAGATAAGATTATTCTAAAATATATATGGAAAAATATAGGCTTTAAAGTAGCTAAAACAATCTTGACAAAGAAGAATAACATGAGAGGAATCACTCTACTTAAGTAGTAAGGCCTAATGGTATAACTATGGTAGTAAAAAGAGGATGGTATTGACAGTGGAATAGACACATTAACAGAATGCAGGACCAATTATTGACCCAATACAAATATGGCTACCTGATTTTTTACAAAGTGGAAAAGGAATTCAATAGAGAAAAGATGATTTGTCCACAAATTTTGCTGGGAAATTTGGATATGCTAGGTATAAACAAAACAAAAGGAAAAACCACAAACTTCAACCTATATGTCATACCTTATACTAAAATTAACTTAAAATACATCAAAGGTTTAGATATAAAATGTAAAACTATAAAACACAGGAAAAATCTTAAAAGAAAATCTTTATAATCTAAGTCTAAGCAAATACTTCTTAGACATGGCACCAAAGCATGATCCACATAAAGAAAAGTTGATAAACTGGAACTTAACAAAATTGAAAACTTTTTATCTGAAGAAAAACCTCTTAAGAAGGTAAAAAGACAAATTAAAAGAAGAGACTGAGAGAAAATATTTGTAAATCACACATCCAAAAAAGAAATTGTACTTAGAATATATAAAAAGCTCTCAAAATTTAATATTAAAAAAATCCACTTATAATAACGGGCAAAAGAACTGACATTTCACCAGAGATATGCATATGACAAATAAGCACACAAAGTACATACACAACTGTGCTCTGGCAAAGATTGAAAAAGCATTTTTTTATGCTACTTGAAACACTGAAGAAATAAGAGAAGGATATTTGTGATATTTAAGGACATATAATGGTGCAAAATAAAGTACATACATGCAATTCCAAGGAATTCTGACTTCCAAGATTATGAATGTTAAATCATGTTTTTCTAATTATATACTAATTTATATTTATATTTGAAATTTTAGAGTAAAGAAAAAGTGTAGCAAGAAAAAAGGAGTAACTTATGTTTGTATTCTCCAAAAGAATCACAATAACCTCTTAAAGCAATTCTGGTGAATTCCTTTCAATACTTCTATGTAGGGGTGTGTGTGTATATGACTTCTTATAGTGGTCATAGTGTACTTATTGTGTGTTTCCTCTTTATTTAACCATGTAAGATGAGCAACTTTCACGTCTATAAATACACCTGTAATATGTAATTTTTAGCAAATGGACAATTTCCTTCCTTGTGTCATAACTTATTCAATAATTTATTCGTGGACATTTGTGAATGCTTGATAGTGTTGAAATTACATATAGTGTTGCAATATACATTCCAGTATATAAATATTTTGCATGTCTGATTATTTTCTTAGAATATATTACTGAATGTAGTAGATATTTCAAATAGATATTTCAAAATACACATTTTTCATACTTTAATATTCCTTTCCTGATTGACCCTCAGAAAAAAATAACTCTGATTTATAATCTCCCCAGCCAGATATGAGATTGCCCATTTTCCTACCCTCTTCTCAATATTGGATATTTACAAAATTTACAAAATAATAATAATAATGATGATGATATCATTATTATTTTACCTACATGAAATTTCCAATATTTGGCTGTTTTTTAACTAAAAAAGCTGATTTCATAAGAATAAATCTACTATGTCACAGTTTTATAAATGAAAAACATTGTTATTATTGTTTTATCTTTATTACATTGATTCATAATGAAGTTGAACATTGTTTACGTGTTCATCTGGCTAGTTTTTAAGTTTTTGTGAACCTTTACTTATACATATGTTTTTTATTTGATGCTATTTTTTTTACAAAAATATTCCTAGAAAATTATTTTGCTTATAATTTTATTTAGTTTCTGGTAAGTAATTTTAACTATGTAATACTATTTTTAAAATTCTTTTATTTAGAAGGTATATATCATATCATCTCCATCTTGATAGCTAACAAACATAATTTCTCCTATTGTTTTATGGTATCACACGTTGCTTGAAACTCACATCTTATTTGGAGTTATGGTAAGGAATAGGGAATTAATCTCCACAATTGAAAAATATATTAATATCCTTCAGTTTTCATTTTGAGAGATTCATTCTTTACTAAATTTTGAGAAAATATTCATTTATTTTGTTGTTAGAATATTTTTGCTGTTGTTTCAATGAATATACAACTTAATATCACTATGGATTAAAAGATTTAATACCAAGTTGGAAACACATCTCTTATTTTCCTTTGTGTTCTCAGTCTAAATTGTCTCTATTTTAGGGAGCTGTAAGATGGGAGGTTAGAAAATATTACGTGAGCATATGACCCTTTAATTTAATTAAAACTCAACTCTTGAAATCATCACCTGACTTTGACATTTTTAACCAAATTCATCTGGAAATTTCTTACGGCTTATAATTAAATTATGTTTTAAGTGAGATTACTTGTGTATTTAAAATCCCATGGATAGAGGTAACCGGTAAATTAACTTCTGCCAGTCCAGAATTTCACATCATGCCTATTTCAGCCTTGGTAAACTGAAATCTAACTTGCCAAATAACAAACTAGCCAATTAATACTAATGATAAAATGTTTCTGCTCTTCAAACATGTGAAAGAACTAGAGAACACGAACTCTCATTCGAGAAATAAGACTCCTTAAACTCAATTATTAACTAGATACAAGTTTTGGTGTTTTTTTTAAAGATTGGCACCTGGGCTAACAACTGTTGCCAATCTTTTTTTTTTTTTCCTCTGCTTTATCTCCCCAGACCCCCCCGTACACAGTTGTATATCTTAGTTGCAGTTCCTTCTAGTTGTGGGATGTGGGATGCCGCCTCAACGTGGCCTGACGAGCGGTGCCATGTCCGCGCTGAGGATCTGAACCCTGGGCCGCCACAGCGGAGCGCGGGAACCTAACCACTCGGCCACAGAGCCGGCCCCTAGATACAAGTTTTATTTAACATCTCTAAGCCCTCATTATACTTTGCCAATCACCTAGTGCCCAGTACCTCCATACTAGCAACTTAGGCTAGCTCTTTCCCTTCCTGATCCTAAGGCATCAGCCCTTTGCATTTTCTTTTCTCTGCCCCATCATCATACCACTTAATTCTATTTCCCATTACCTGAGCATCATTCCTGCTTATTAAGGTATACTTATATATTGATTCTAAATAAAACATTCTAAGTAAAATAAACTATAAATGTAATAATGGTATCATATAATAACCTTCACAGATGCCATAGATAGAAGTCCGCAGTGTCTTAAGTCAAAGGAATGAATTAACTAGGACCATACAGAAGGTAATTGAGCCATATTCTGACCCAAGTGTATCTTAATATCCCTAACAATGCATTGAACATAAAACTGGCTTTTCTATGGATTTGAAAGATAGCAATTAATCTATATTTTAAATATCCTTAGAAAAATAGCAAAGCACAATTTATAAAATTTATAATTAGATAAATGTATCAATCATAACAAACTTGGGGAGTATTTACTCCTGTTGGGTTACCTTGTTTCAATAGACAATTTCTATGAGCCTATCAAATAATTATCTGGGGCTCCTAGTTTCCAAAGAAATTAGTAAGTCACTATTTGCTACAAGATATTAAAATTTTAATTTTTAGTAACTCAAAAATAAGCAGTCTTGCCATATTTAACATGCATTACAAGTGTATATACTTTCTTTAGTGAAACTCTGCAGAGAAGACAAAACTGCAGGAAATTAGCGAAATGCAGTTTGATTGAATATTCAGCTAATACCCTTTTCTCCATGCTAACTAACTTATTTACATAAGAAAACTAATAGCACCAGTCTTGCATGGTTCTGAGTCATAACCATCTATACCAACAACCCTGTTGCAAGTTATCACTCATTCCATTCAAGTGAGTGTAGTAAGTTTTTCACAGTGCTAACTGACTTCTATAAAGTTGTCACAAAAGATTCTATGGGGATGTATTAAAATTGTCTTATAACTAAAGTTTGTTTGCACGTCTTGGCTCATAGGAAAAAAAAGAGACTGGCAGAATGAATTCTGTCTTCTTCATTGTAACAGAGGAAGTGAAATCTACTTTACCATAAACCTACCCAATTTCAGTGATGAATTTATGCAATATACGCATTTATGTTTTGAAAGCCTATGGAGGATGTTACCAAATTCCTTTCCACATCTTCAAATTTTGGGCAAGCAAGTCGTGCAATCAGAATTCAGTTTCAGGAGCGCGGAGGGACTTGGCCAGAAATATACCTGAGCTGATATCAATGAAATTATTGTGTACATTGATTACACATCCTGAAAAATACATTACCTCCAATTCCCTTTAGATTTCGGTTTGCATTATAAAACTGAGTCTTCTATGTGTTCCTTTCCTTTGGAATCTAATTCTTAGCTATTAGGCTCACACTCTGTTTTCAATGATTCTCCTCATCTCTCTATTCAAATAGATTTCTTCACAAAAATGCCATCTCAATTTCCTCAGAATGGATGGTAAAGTCACGGAGCGCATCCTAGGAATGAATTTCATGACTCTGCTATGAGAAACTAAATACTTTCATCTGAAGTCACTCACTAAGCTCCAAGCACTGATTTAATCAACTTCTTGGTAAAATAGGTTACATTTACTTTAGCAATATTCTCTACTCATTTTTAAAGAAACATTATCCAAGATGTTCTGAAATAGTTTTGTCTATGAGAAGGGTGTTGCTGTCCCCATATATTTTATCAAGACCTAAAACATATTTTGCTGTTTTAAGTGAAGAGAGAATGTATTGATCACTTTTATGTGATTTGTTCTAAATAGTTTGATCATTTATAATACAATTTCCAGGCTCTGTCTATATGGAACAAGTGATTTCAAGGATAATATTTCTGAATACTATCTATTCTGAAATTGAAGCCCCTGTTTAAATGACTCATAAAAAGAATGGCAGGTAATCTTAGCAATGACATATCTCTGTTTCAAATTTAGTAAATTAAACCATGACCTATAAAACTTTGGCTAATATCTCATAGATATAGGTATTTTTATTGACAAATTGGATTCTTTATTACCAAAATAGTTTCAAGGTTCTTTCCATAACCTTGTGGAGAAATAATATTTTCAGGTATTTTAATCACAAGACTTTAAGAAAGAGAAACAAAACTTCAAAAAGGGAAGGATAAGTAGCATAGATAGAGAAGATTAAAGTAATCAGATGATAATTGTGGTTTAATTCGAAGATTATACTAAAAAAATGCTATAAACCATGACAAGTTTTGGTCCATGTTGTTTCCTTAGAATCCTGTCTTGAAATAAAAGAGTATTAATAATGACAAAATAGAATATTTATTAATGATTTTGCATTATCTTTAAAATAAAAAAATAAAATATTGAACAAAAAGAATTACTTAACCAAAAATTCTGCAAATTATGTCTTATTTTTCTCCAAAATATATTGTTTATCTATAAATATCCTGTTTTGCTCAAATCATTGCTAGATTATTTGCTCTATTTCATGTGGAAAAAATACTTTTTTTCTAAATTGAGGATAATTGAGGTTTAGCTTTCAAATTTTAATGGACATATTTACTTTCATGAACATACAATCTGCTAAGCACTAGAGAAGCAGCTTTGATTCATGTTCTAGAAATTTCTGTAATGTTAGTGAGCCCAAGCTCTGAAAATTGTTATTTATAAAACAATGTAACTTCAGATCTAGAAATATTTTAAAGCTGCAGTAATGTAGGTCCCTTTTGCTGTTGACTATCAACAATAAATGCCAAGATTTTCTATGTAAAGATGTCATAAGAGCAAATTAAAATGCAAGCGTTCTTTTAGGATCTGTCACACCCTAAAAAGAGGTTGAATTATTTTTGTAAATTTTTCATGACTTTGAGTTCTATGGTTTTGAAAATAACAGAAGGAAGGACCCCAGGAGATTAAAGAAGTAGATGGAGTTTTAGCACCAGCAAATCTGTCAATCAACAGGCAGAGGAAGATGCAATTTCCACCAAGAGCCTCAAAGGGTATAGAGTTACAAATTTTGTGAAGTGGGATTACCCTGAGCAGTGGTAGGTCGGGTTTATAAATGTGAAGCAAGTTTGGTTAAATATGTCCTTGTTGCTTGAATTTGTGTGATGATTCTTCTGCATGGACAGAGCTATTTGGCTGGAATTATTTCATGGTTATTGATTATTTATGTAAAACAAACCATTTTCAGCATTTCTGCCTTTACTTACGGGTATCATTTTATTAGTTATGTTGGTTATATTTTTATCTACAGTCACATGCCACATGACAATGGAGATACGTTCTGAAAAATGCATCCTTAGGCAATTTTGTCATTATGCAAACATCATAGAGTGCACTTACACAAACCTAGATTGTATAGCCTACCACACCTAAGCTACATGGTACTAATCTTACTGGATCGCGATCGTATACGAGGTCCATTTTTGACCAAAATCTTATTATGCAGTACATGACTGTATATAATATTCACCATCGTGAGCATGACATTCAATTAAATATGAGAAAGTTCTGAGGTAGCCTTTACTTAATTCAGCTCTTTAGAGGTTGCATTTGTTCTGACGTTCAACCATTCAACTCTGAGAACTCGCAACCCTGCACTTCTGAAGCTAGTCTTAATACTGTATTCTATTTAGTTTGCTCTTAGGGCAAGGCAAGAAGGATAACACACTTGGTAATTGCTACGTGATGAGTGAGAAGGTATATTTCCTAACTTTTAACATGAAGCTTCTTTTCACTCTTATGGATTTTTTCCCCTGTTAGTTTATCAAGTTGTTTTTTTTTTTTTTTTAATTTTGATTTGAGAAGCAAAGCTTTCCTTATTCTGGCTTTATTTTTTCTCCCACTACATTTTATATTTCCCCAACTTTTGACAAGTCTGTGAACATATTTAACATTTAAAAGATGCTTTCACATGCCAAGATGCCATGAAACCCTATTTTTATTTAAACCTGCATTAAATTAACTCCAGTCTCACATTTCACAAAGAATGTGCATCATAGAAAAAGACCATTGACTACATTATATTAATGGGGCCACAGTCACACAATAAAGTTGACACTGGCTTATGGAGCATACATAAAAGGAATTATTTGTGACTGGATATGGACTTTACTATATGATGGGCTAAAACTGAACCATTCAAAGTCATTTTTTGTGTTATGTGTCCTTAGCAGACAATTGTAGAATTATGCACTATTCTTACCACATGGACTCTGCAACAATAAATGTGCCACTTAATCTAATCAAGGTAAACATCTGCAATCAGTTGGTAGCATTCTGATAATGAACTAACAATGATAAGATGAATTAATTTTTGTTAGTCCTTCTGAGTTGATTTCCAATTCTCAGAAAAGACATACAGTCAAGCTTTAGAGGGTAGCCTATCCTCTAAACATTTGAAAGCATTAGCCTCTGCTATATTTTAGAGTATTTCCCAACTACACGATTTTCAAATTCTTAGAAGTGCAAAAACATACTGTTTAGATTGTTTCTGTCTCCTTATACTTTGTGGTTTACTAAAAAGTACAAATAAGTAATTGTAGCAATCACAATGGTGCCCTGTTGGCCTCTCTAGGGTGACCGATTGGCAGATAGTTATGAGTGACCCTCCACTCTCAACACTCACATACACACCAACACACACTGTAGGAAAAAAGAAAAAAAATTGCTATGGAAACAGCAGCTCAAAAAGCCAATATTTGAATTGACTCCTTACTCCCATCCTAAACAGTCCTCCATCATTCTCTATTGTCCTGTGTTGCCAGCTCAGGGATTAGCAATCCTAGAATCTTAAGGGAAGCATGATGGTTGTGATATTTAAACTTGGGTTAAAAACATGCAAATAAATTCACAATTTTTTGTTTACTTATTATTATATGTTCGTTGAAATATTTTTCTAGTACTTGTGCAAAAAACATGATATGAAATACAGTAGATATATTAGTAAAGAGTAACATGCTTTTTACTCTGCTTTTTCTTTGTACCCATCATATATACGACTAACATATTCATATCACCCTCAGTCTTCTGCTGTTTGGCAAGTAATATGAAATATCATATTCACCACCGATAACACTTTAATCTATTTACAATAAGCTATGATTTTAATGAGCTACTATCTCTAATTCTGAAATAGCTAAATTAGAACAGATAAAACAATAATACTGATATATTAAGTTGTTTAAATTGTATGCATTTTTTAAGGCCCTGTATAGTATAAGCTGTTGTAAATTAGCGCCAGTAATCATAAATGAGCAAATGTTTAAACATAGTCAGTTATTTCTGAGTTATTTAACAGTGAAAGTATTATTATATATTTTATTTTTATATACAATTGAGAGAAGTAAAATGAATACATTTTTTATTTCAATATATGAAGTTAGCCTGTGAAAATACCCTGGAATTTTTTTGTTAATGTTTTAGAATAGGATAAAATTCTGTGATAATTTGCTTACAAATTTTAGTAAGGACTTTTAAATTGTACAATGTAGATAAGAATCATGTACTAAACACAATAACAACAGAAATCAGTACAAAGTTAGAGAGTTGTATAAAGAATTATACCACCAGTGTCCTCAAATCAAAGTAAACAAAGACAGAAATGCAATGTGTGGAAGGAAGACACCAAGAAAATCATGGGTTTATGATATAGGTGAAAATGCCACTTGTGCTGAGTTCATGTTCTCAATTGTAGTGCACATTTGTTGTTTTTGCTGCCTGGCATCCATTAACTTT
Organism: Equus quagga; assembly: GCF_021613505.1. Taxonomy (NCBI): domain Eukaryota; kingdom Metazoa; phylum Chordata; class Mammalia; order Perissodactyla; family Equidae; genus Equus; species Equus quagga. Next base: position 52,181,563 of record NC_060276.1, read on the forward strand.
TCTCTGTAACAAGATCTCAGATTAGCTTTGGGGGAAATCACTTCTCTCTCATTCTTTTTCAATGTGTGATTTGTGCTATTCATTATTACATCTTTTGCCCCAAGTTTTGGCATATGTCTGAGGCATGGCCAATGACCCCATAATATCCAAGTTAGCAAGGAAATGTTCATGCATCCCAATCATAATAAAAGGATATACTTTGGGGGGTTTAGTGCATACTCTTGTAAGGAAAACAATATCTATTTTGTTTAACTTGATCTATAGTGATATAATCCTGATACTGCTGGTAGCCATTTTTAAGTGTAAGAGAAGAGGTTAAGAGTGAAAGTAACATAGAGAAAAGAAAAACCTAGACTTGGCAATAGATCGGGTCCTGTAAACATCATTTGAGTCTCTGAAATTTGCCCAAGCCCCTGACTTTTCTGTAATATTCAAAAACTTCTTCACTTGTATTTAGGGCAATAAATTGAACTTTCTTACACTTGCCTCTAAAATAGTATAAACTGATATAGAATGTACCAGTAAGAAGTATTTTTGTTTGTTTCTTGGCTAGTTTGTTTTCACTTTTATTTTATTCTGTTTTGCTTTCCTGGATATCTAGAAAGGTTCAATCCCACTTTCCATTGTCTACACTATTGGCATTTTGAAACATTCTGGGACCTGAGATTTTCTAGGGACTCTAACATTATCTTTACTGATAATGGCTATGATATAAAAATAATGGTAAAAAATAATAAAAGCTAAAATTCACTTTTGAGAGAATATTCCAAATGTGTAATGACCCTTATCATCAACATATTACAAAAATCAGGGGGCTTCATGTTTTAACTCCCATATGAAAAGAGCTTGTAAGTCGTCACTGCGGTCCTTTCAACAAGAAAATAAGCCATAAAAACTGAAATCAATATCTATTTTTGGACCTATCAGAGAACTGAGGTTACAGGCAAACCACCAATCCAAAATATGGAGAGCTAGAAGCTTCCAGAGTAACACAACAACTAATATCTTTTTATCTAGAGCAGAAGCCACTGAAGTCATAAATTGGTAGGAACTCTCAAATGATAATTTTGATGGATTGCTAGAGGCTGAGTGTGCACTAGCATGAGAGTGAGAAACTCCTGAGGCCCTCTGTCTTAGAGGGGCTCTCACTCTTTCCCTCCAGTTAACCCAACAGCTTTCTAAATATGAGGATACAAGAAAGATCCCCTTGTGGCTCTAGCATGGAGATAGGACAAGTAACTGTTGTGAAAAATGCCAAGAAACATAACAAAGGCTTACTCTCCAAGGGAAAGGACTTCTCTAAATGGTGGTACTGAAACTTCATCGTATATGGGGGAAGGGAATTCCTTCCCATTATACACTTTTTTTTTTTTGAGATTTTAATTTTCCCTTTTTTTCCCCCAAAGCCCCCCGGTACATAGTTGTGCATTTTCAGTTGTGGGTCCTTCCAGTTGTGGCATGTGGGACGCCACTTCAGCATGGCCAGACAAGTGGTGCCATGTCAGCTCCCAGGATTTGAACTGGTGAAACCCTGGGCTGCCAAAGCAGAGAACAAGAACCTAACTGCTTGGCCATGGGGCTGGCCCCCTATTATACACCTTTAACCCTTCCAGTCTTAACTAAGGAGGAAAATGTTTTTCAAAAGGACAGGACTTCAAGTAAATACATTGTGAACACTGCATTCAGTGAAGGGAGTAGGATTCAGGGGGAAAGTAGCTAAACCACTGGAAGATGGACAGAAACACTTGGAGAGGTCACAGCCCCAAGAGTCACACATGGTAATGGAGATTTAATTAGAAGATTATACAACATTCCTCTATGCCACACTATGGTGCTACAATAGCAGGGTATTATAATAGTGAATTATAGATAACAGTGCTATAAGACATAGTTTCTCCCTGAGTAGTAGCAAATAAGGAGGCCATAAAGCCAAGAAAGGAGACCACATAAAGGACATTACATAAATTTGAAGCCTCTCGAAACTATAGCTATAACAAACATTAAATACAGAGCTACTCCTGGCCAGATTATCATAAATCTTCACAATAAAGACCTGTTTACCTTAATTCCTGTTACCAAACACCACATGTCCAATTTTCAAGAAAAAATTTACCAAAAATATAAAAATGAAAGATAAAACTAAATGCAATTATCAGCAGAATATTCAGATACGATACAGAGGTTGTAATTATATAATAGAAAATTTAAAGTAACTAGTATTAATATGTTAAGAGCTCTAGTGGAAAAACTAGACATCATGCAAGAAAAGATGTGTAAGGTAAGAAGAAATAAGAAAATTTTAAGAAAGAATTTAAATAAGTGAAAAAATAAAAAATACAATAAGAATAATTAAGAATATCTCTAATGGGCTTATCAGTAGACTCTACATAGCTGAGGAAGAATCAATGAAATTAAAGGTAGATCAATAGAAACTTCTCAAATGGAAGCCCATACAGAAAGGAAAAGAAGAAAATATTCAAGAATTTTGGGTGCAATATCAAAAAATGTAACATATGCTGAATCAGAATACCACAAGAAGAAAGAGAACCAAGCAAAAGAAATATTGGATGTAGTAATGACTGAAAATTTTCCAAAATTAACTACAGATGCCAAATTACAAATGCAAGAATTTCAGAGAACACCAAGGAGGATAAATATCAAAAAAATTTACATCTAATCCTATCATATTCAAAGTTCAGGAAGCCAAAGACAAAAATAATATCTTGAACAAAACCAGAGGCAGAGAGGAAAAATATCTTAGCTATATATGAACAAGAAAGAGTTACAGTGGGCTTGTAATCAGAAGCCATAAAAGCAAGAAGAGACTGAAGAAAAATTTAGTGTTGAGAGCAAACACATCAGCAACTTAGACTTCTATATCCTGGGAAATTATCCTTCAAAAGTGAAGAAAAAATAAGACTATTTTACAAAGAACAACAGAATTTATCATAGGTAGACCTACTCTACAAGAAATGTTGATATAAGTGTTTTTCAGGGAAAAGAAAAATGATACAGGCCATTAATTAGGTATACATAAAAAAAGGAGGAGCATTAGAGAAGGCATAAATGAAGATAAAATCTTTTCTTATTATTTAATTGGCCTATAAGATAACTGTTTTAGTAAGCAATAATTATAGCAATATGTTGTGTTAATGTCACGTATGGATATGAATGGGGAAATTGTGCAAGAGGAATTGTGAGTACACTGTGTAAGTTACCTATGCTATATGTAGACAGGTATAGAGATACATGAAGTATACTATCATTAGTTAAAAATGTATATTGGAAACTCTTGGAAATTATTTATTTAAAAAAGTATGAATGATACATTAAGAGAAGACATAAAATGGAGCAGTATAAAATTCTCAATGATAACCAAAGAAGTCAGAAAAAAAATGAGAAAAAAATGAAACAAACAGCAAATGCAATCAGTAGAAAATAGTTTCTAAGATGCTATATATACATATTTTTTTTAAAGATTTTATTTTTTCCTTTTTCTCCCCAAAGCCCCCCGGTACATAGTTGTGTATTCTTCGTTGTGGGTCCTTCTGGTCGTGGCATGTGCGACACCACCTCAGCGTGGTTTGATGAGCAGTGCCACCCGCGCCCAGGATTCGAACTAACGAAACACTGGGCCGCCTGCAGCGGAGCGTGCGAACTTAACCACTCGGCCACGGGGCCAGCCCCTAAGATGCTATATATTAATCCGACTATATCTATAAGCATTTAAATATGAATGGTCTAAATCCTCCAAGAAAAAAAAACATAATATCAGAGTGGATAAAAAAAAAGAATCGACTAAATGTTATCTAAAAGAAATACTATAAATACAAAGAGTGAAAAATTAGAAGTAAAGGGATTGAGAAAAATAAGCCATGCTAAGAAAAATCAAAGAAATATGAAGTGCCTATATTTATTTCAGATAAAGTACATTTCAGAACAGTGAAGATTATCAAAGATAAGGAGACCATTACAAAGTTATAAACGGGTAAATTCTCCACAAAGATATAACAATATTAAACATGTATGGAGCAAACAACAGTGAATCAAAAGGCATGAAGAAAAAATGATGGAACTGCAAAGAAAAATAGGTAAATTTGTTATTATAGTTGTAGACTGAAACACTCCTTTATGAGTAATTGATAGATCCAGAAGGCAGAAATTCAGTAAAGATAAAAATGACATTATGAGCATTGACCATCAACATGATCTCATTGATATTTCTAAAATCTTCCATTCAGCAACAACAAAATACGTATCCTTCTCAAGCTCAAATGCAGTGTTCACCAAGATAGATCACAATTCCGGCAGTAAAATGCACCTTAACGAGTTTAGAAATATAGAAATCATAAAAAGTATATTCTGAGACCCAAAAAAAGTAATTATATGTCAATAACAGAAAGACAGCTGTAAAATCCCAAAATATTTGAAGATTAAACACATACTCCTAAATAACGGGTGGGTTAAATATGTCTCAAGAGAAATGAAAACGTTTTTCAATCTAAATGAAAATGAAAATCATCTTGTCAAAATTTATGGGAGGATTCTCACTTCCAACATGGCAACATAAGAAGCTCCACAGACTGCTCTCCAGCAAAACTAGAGAAAATTATTTTTAAAAAAACAAATATTTAATCTTTGGAAATGGAATTCAGGGCACAGTTGAAATGGAGAAACATTTTTTCAGGAAAATCCACTCAATTTCAATAAGAACGTTGAGAGTCTGTGGCATTTTGACCACCAAAGCTTCCAGCCTCCCTCACACCCAGTGAGTGCAGACAAGTTTTTGAGTGGACATATTTTTCCATCTTCAAGAGTAAACACTTAGGAGCGGAATTGCTTGGACAAATAGTAATTCTATATTTAACCTTTTGAGGAGCTACGAGACTGTTTTTTGAAGTAGTAATGCCTTTATATTTGCACCACTAGTGTTTGAGAATTCCAATTTCTCTACACCTTCTTGAACACTTACTATTTTCTCAATTTTAGTCATCTTAGTGGATGTGAAGTAATATCTCATTGTGATTTTGATTTTCATTTCCCTGATAACTAATGATGTTGAGTATCTTTTCATGTGTTTATTAGCCATTTGAATATCTTCCTTAGAGAAATATTTATTCATATCCTTATTCCAACTTTGAATTGGGTTGTTTATCATTTTATTACTGATTTGTAAGAGTACTTTATATAATCCAGATACAAGTCCTTTATCAATGTATGATATGCAAAATTGTCTCTGATTCTGTGAATTTTTCTCACTTTTTTTTTTTGAGGAAGATTAGCCCTGAGCTGACATCTGCTGCCAATCCTCCTCTTTTTGCTGAGGAAGACTGGCCCTGAACTAATAACATCTGTGCCCATCTTCCTCCACTTTATACGTGGGACGCGTACCACAGCATGGCTTGACAAGTGGCGCCATGTCCACACCCGGGATCCAAACCGGCAAACCCTGGGCCACCGAAGCAGAACGTGCACACTTAACCACTGCGCCGGTGGGCTGGCCCCTCACTTTTTTGATAGTGTCAGGTGAAGGACAAATGTTTCTAGTTTTAATGAGGTTGAATTTATCTATTTTTTCTTTTGCTGCTTGTTCTTTTGGTGTAATATGTCAGAATCCATTGGAAAATCCACAACCAAGAAGACTGACCCCTATGTTTCTCCTAACAAATTTTTACATGTACTCACTGTTTTGTGTTGGTCCCAGCCTATTTAGAGTGATGCTAAGCTAGGAATGCCTGAGGCACTCATCTGGGCCCATACTTCTTGTGGTAATCTCACCCAGTCCTTTCCCTGACCGGAACCAATGTTGTGGCTGGACTGGCCCTTGTGGTTCTTATTATGATTGCAAGACACACTTCAGTAACAACCATTGGAGAACTTCGAAAAAACAAAATTCATTACTCAGAGGTTCTGGAGGGTTCATGGCACACCTAGGGCCACACATCAAGGTTGCAGGGATAGAGAAAGGGAGAGAGAGAGTGGACCTTTATTGGAATTGAGGGTGGAGTGCCTAGGGTTTCTCAGGTTCACTCTTTATTGATGAATTTAAAAGGTAAGAGCAGATATTAAAGAGTGGGAAGGAAAAATCAGAGTCACTCAAGCAGTCAGTTACCTAGGTTACCCAGGGCTTTCTAATAAGGGGACTTCATGAGTGGGGTGACCTGGCTCTTTATCTAGTTGTGTAGCTGGGAATATGTTTATTTGCGATGGGTGTTTTTGAAATGGATGTCATAGAAACCAAAAGCTTAATGTCAGGCACTTACATAAAAATCAAAAAAGCTTATTGTCAGGCACCTACATTACACACACACATTCTTTTTTTGAGGAAGATTAGCCCTGAGCTAACATCTGCCACCAATCTTTCTCTCTCTCTTTTTTTTTTGTTTTGCTGAGGAAGACTGGCCCTGAGCTAACATCCGTGCCCATCTTCTTCTACTTTATATATGGGTCGCCTGCCACAACATGGCTTGATAAGTGGTGTGTAGGCCCATACCCAGGATATGAACCGGTAAACCATGGGCCACCAAAGCGGAAGGTGGAAACTTAACTGCTGCACCACCAGGCTGGCCCCTACACACACACACTTTTTAAGAGCAATTTTATGTTCACAGAAAAACTCAGCAGAAAGTACAGACTTCCATACACCACCACTCCCGCTACATGATTTTCCCTATTAAATCTTGCCTTAGTGTGGCATATTTGTAACAATTGATAAACCAATATTGATACATTATTAACTGATATCCATAGTTTAAATTATGATTCACTCTTTGTGTTGTGTATTTCTATGGGTTATGACAAGTACATAATGTCGTGTTTTCACCATTAGAATATCACGCAGAATAGTTTCACTGCACTAAACATCTATGCTCTGCTTATTCAGCACTCTGCTCTCCCTCTGAACACATGAGCCCACTAATCTTTTCACTGTTTCCATAGTTTTGTATTTTCCAGAATATTATATAGTTGGAATCATACACTATGAATTCTTGGCAGACTGAATTCTTTCAATTAGGAATATGAATCTAGGATTCTTTCATGTCTTTCCATAGCTTGATAATTCAATTATTTTTATTGCTGAATAATATTCCATTGTATGGATGAACCATAGTTTCCTTGTCCTTTTACATATTACCATAAATTTTGGATGGTTCTAGTTTTGGATAATTATCAAAAATATTCTGTAAATATTTGTGTACAGCTTTTTGCGTGAATGTAAGTTTTCAACTTCTTTGAGTCAATACGAAGCAACACAATTGCTGGATCACATGGTAAAATTATGTTCGTTTTTGTGAAAAGCTTCCAAACCATCTTCCGAAGTTGTTGAACTATTTTGTGTTGCCAACAGCAAAGAACAAGAGTTTCTGTTTTTCCCCATCCTCACCAGCATGTGGCATTGTCAGTATCTTCTATTTTAGCCATTTTAATAGGTGTGTAGTCGTATCAATTGTTATTTTAATTTGAATTTTTCTAATGAGATATGATGTTGAATGACATTTTTTCTTTGAATATCTTTTATTATGATTGATTTTCAGAATATGGCAATTGCTGTATATTTTCTATGAATTAGTATTTACGTCCTTTACCCATTTTTCTTATAGTTTGTTCGACTTTTGTTCCAATTGTTATTCATTGTTTTAACAGGTTTTATTTTTTCAGACAAGTTTTAGGTTCACAGAAAATTGAGTGGAAAGTTGTCCCCACTCATACATAGCTTCTTCCATTATTAACATCTCCCACCTGAGTGGTACACTTGTTACAAATGATGATCCTACCTTAACACATCATTATCACCCAAAGTCCATAGTTTACATTAGGATTCACTCTTGGCATTATACATTCTGTGGGATGGCACAAATTTATAATGGCATGTATCTATCATTATAGTATCATACAGAGCAGCTTCATCGCCCTAAAAATTCTCTGTGCTCTTCCTATTTAGGTCTCCCCTACCCTTTAACCCCTGGCAATCCCTGATCTTTTTACTGTCTCCATAGTTTTGCCTTCTCTAGAATGTCATAAAGTTGGAACCATACAGTAGGTAACCTTTTCAGATTGACTTCTTTTACTTAGTAATATGCATTTAAGATTACTCCCTGTCTTTTTCATGGCTTGATAGCTCATTTCTTTTTAATGCTTAATAATATTGCATTGTTTACATGTATCAGTTTATTTATCCATACATCTAATGAAAAACATCTTGGCTTCTTCCAAGCTTTGGCAATTATGAATAAAACTGCTGTAAACATCCATGTGTAAGTTTTTCTGTGGACATAAGTTTTCAACTCACTTGGGTAAATATCAGGGAGGGTAATTGCTAGATCATATAGTAAGAGAATGTTTAGTTTTGTAAGAAACTGCTTAACTTTCTTTCAAAGTGGCTGTACCATTTTGCATTCCCATCAGCAATGAGTGAGAATTCCTGTTGTTCCACATTCTCATCAGCACTTGATGTTGTGAGTTGTCTTATTTCATTCAGGCTGCTGTAACAAAATACCAGAGACTAGGTAGCTTAAAACAATAGAAAAATATTTCTTACAGTTCCAAAGGCTGGAACGTCCAAGATCAAGATGCCAGTATGTTCGGGTGAGGGCTTGCTTCCTGCTTCATAGCCAGTGCTTTGTTGCTGTTTCTTCACATGGTGGAAGGGTTAGGGAGCTCTGTGAGATCTCTTTTATAAGAATACTGATCCTGTTACCACCCACCAACATAGGTTCCTTACCAGCCACACAAGAGGGGCCAAATAAAAACTGGAATGCCAGGCTTATGGCAAGGAAAGTGTTCTTATTTCGGGTGATGTCAGCTGAGAGATGAGAGTGAGCCCTCAAATTCGCCTCATTTTATCTCATCTCCCTGAAAGATGGGAGGCCAGGGGTTTTAAAGCTTTGGTTTTAACCACACATATGTGGGGTTTAATGTAGGGAAACTGATATCAGGGCTGGCATCAATGCCATTCATGACAGTACCACCCTCAAGATCTAATCACCTCCAAAAAGACCCCACCTACTAATACCTATGGAATATATATATATATATATATATATATATGGTTGAGATTTTGACATACAAATTTTGAGAGGATACATTCAGATTATTAGCGTTGGTATTCTGGATTTCAGCCATTCTAATAGGAGTGTTGTGGTATCTCATTTTTTAATTTGCATTTTCGTAGTGATATATGATTTAGAATGTTATTTCATACGCTTATTTGCCATCTGTATATCTTCTTTGTTGAGATGTCTATTAACCTCTTCTGCCCATTTTTTAATGAGCTTGTTCATGTTCTTATTGGTGAGTTTTAAGAATTTTTTTTGTGTATTTTGGATAACAGTCTTTTATCAGATGTCTTTTGCAAATATTTTCTCCCAGTCTGTGGCTTTTCTTTTCATTCTCTCAAAAGTTTCTTTCATTGAGCAAAACTTTTTAATTTTAATAAAGTCCAGCTTATCAATTTTTCCTTTCATAGATCATGTCTTTGCTATTATATAAAAGTTATCATCAAACAAACCCAAAGTCATTTAGATTTTGTCCTGTTATTTCCTAGGAGCTTTATAGTTTTAAATTTCACATTTGGGTCTGTGATCCATTTTAACTCAATTTTTGTGATGGGTGTAATGTCTGTGTCTAGATTCACTTTTTTTTTAATAGACATCCAATGTTCAAGCACCATTTGTCAAAAAGAATCTCTTATCTCTATTTTATCATCTTTGTTCCTTTGTCATAGATCAGTTGACTCTATTTATGTGGGCTAATTTCTAGGCTTTCTCTTCTGTTCCATTGATGTATTAGTCTGTTGCTTCACCAATATCACAGTCTTAATTATTGTAGCTTTATAGTAAGTCTTGAAGTTGAGTAGTGTCAGTCCTCCAACTTTCTTCTTCAATATTTTGTTGACTATTCTTGGTCATTTGTTTTGGCATATAAACTTTATGATCAGTTGGTCAATATCCACAAAATAACTATCTATGCATTTGTTTGGAATTGTGTTAAATTTATTGATCTAGTTGAGAAGAATTGACAACTTCATAATATTGAGTCTTCCTATCCATGTACATAGCCAGCCCTGCTGGTCTAGTGGTTAAGATTTGGCATTCTCACCTCCATGGCCTGGGTTTACTTCCTAGCCAGAGAACCACACTACCTGTCTATTGGTTGTCATACTGTGGTGGGTGCATGTTGCTGTGATGCTGAAAGCTATGCCATCAGTATTTTAAATACCATCAAGGTCACTGATGGTGGACAGGTTTCAGCAGAGCTTCCAGACTAAAACAGCCTAGGAAGAAGAACCTGGTCACCCACTTCCAAAAGAATTGGCTATGAAAGTTCTATGAATAGCAGTGGAGCATTGTCTGATACAGCATTGGAAGGTAAGAGGATGGCACAAAAAGACCCGGCAGGATTCCCTTCTGCTGTGCACAGGGTTGCTAGGTGTCAGAATTGACTCAACTGGCACTAACAACAACAAATCCATGTACATAGGCTATCTCTCCATTTACTTAGATTTTCTTTGTTACCTTTCATCAGAGTTTTATAGTTTCCTTCATATATATCTTGGACATATTTTGTTACATTTATACCAAAGCATTTAATTTTTCTAGTACTAATGTAAAGAATATGTTTTTGATTTCAAATTCTAATTGTTTACTGCTGTTCTATAAGAAAACAATTGACTTTTCTATACTAACCTTCTATTCTGAAATCTTGCTATAGTAATTTATTAATTCCAAGAGTTTTTTTTTTTTTATTGATTCCTCGGGAATTTCTGCTTAGATGGTCATGTCATCTGTGAACAAAGACAATTTTATTTCTTTCTTCTTAATCTGTATAACTTTCTTTCCTTTTCTTGTTTTGAATAGCTGTGGTGAGAGCAGACATCCTTGAGCCTTGTTCATGATCTTGGCTGGAAAACATCCGGTTTCTCACTATTTAGTGTGATGTTAACTGTAGATCTTTTTGTAGATGTTCTTTATCAGATTGAAGAAGTTTTCCTTTATTCCAAGTTTGCTAAGAGATTTTATCATGAAATCATGTTGGATTTTTTCAAATTCTATTTCTGCTTCTATTGGTATGATCATATATTTTTTGTTCTTTAGATTGTTGATGTGATTGATAACATTAATTGATTTTCAAATGCTGAAACAACCTTGTTTACCTGGAATGAATCTTACTTGATCCTGGTATATAATTATTTTTATACACTATTGTATTTGATTTACTAATATTTTGTTGAGCATTTTTACATCTATGTTCATGAGAGATATTCTATGTTCATCTATGTTCCTGAGAGATATTGGTTAGATTACATCAAGTTCACAGAAGACATGGCCGAAGATCGACCACACATTTTATATATGGAGAAAGATTAAGCTTGAGAAAATGCATGTCATTTGGGAATGACTAAATTGAAAACCAAATAACAAAGTAAAGGCAACATTTTTCTGGGGGATTTTTTTTGAATATATGAAATTTAAATGAAATTGGCATCATTAATGACATAAGAAACCAGTATAATGTACTGAACATAGGAAATAAGACACAAAATGCAAATACAGAATAAGCTAAGGTGAAATAAATCACATGAGACGTAAGCAAAGACTTATGGAAAAAGAGAGAAGTAAAAGGAAGGTAAAAACTAAATATCAGGAGACTTTACAAAACATGTGCCAGTCTTATGTGAAGAAGACTACAAAATTGTTAAGAAGTATAAAAGAAAATTTGACCAAATGCAAACTTCCTGTTGTGCATCCTCAATAAGCATTGTTAAATAATACCCTTTAATATAAAGTTGACAAAGGACCTCAAATTTAAATTAGTTTTATACGTCTGAATTTTGTGTCCTCTATGGTGTAAGCTTTTATCTCATTATGTTTATATCATCAGAAAAATTCAAAGCAATAATAGAGTCAAACTTGAGAAACCAAAATAAAACAACTGTGTTAATTTAGCTGTTTAGTTATTTCAATGCAAATTATATTTTATGATCCTTGAACTGTTTCATTATTTTATTCTGGCCCCTCTGATATGCAGCTCTACCTTCATCACACCTGTTCTCACATTACTTTTTGCATGTCCTTCAACAGGTGAGTGAATTATAAGTTGTTGCATATCCATATCATGGAATGCTATTCAGAAATAAAAGAAAGTGAACTACTAATACAAACAATTAATTGCACTAATCTCAAAGGCACTATGATGATTGAAAGAAACCAGACTCAAAAGGTTACATACTGTATTACTTTTTTTATATAATATATGCAAAAATGTATAACCATAGTGATAGAAAACAAGACAATGGTTATCAGAGTTTGGAGGTGGGAGAAAAGAGTGACTATGAAGGGATAATATAAGAGGTTTTTGAGTGGTGATGGAACTGTTTTGTACGCTTATTTTGGTAGTGGTTAAACACATCTATAAAACTTAAATAAATTGGCTGTGTGATAATTTAAAATGTAAATTTAAAAAATCATAGACATACACACAAAAATAAAGATAAATAAAACCAGAGCAATCAATGCTAAATGGGAAAATATTATAAAGAACAATTAAATTTCTTTCATCAGTCCATCTAGTCCTATATAACTAATTCTTGTTCTGCTAGATATAGTGTCACATTTCTAAGTTCATGAAGTATATCTTCTCAACTGGAGCTATTTCTAGGAATTCTAGTTTTGTCCACTGGAATACTGTGAAGATGGTGTAAGTAATGTCATCTCAGGGGCCTGTACTCAAGAGTCTGTTATTTCAAGGGTCAATAGTTCAGTGCATTTGTTACAGTTATTTCTGTGAAGCTCTGAGGCTATCCTTTCTCAAAGACAGAAATTCTAATTTGTATAAACAACAGAGTCTGTAGATATATCTAAGAAGGAAGCAAATTCTACCTGATAATGAGCCTGAATAACTGTAATTAATTCATTACAGTGATCAGCAATATCAGACTGGAGAAGAGTAAAACTCTTTATTGGGTACTGTACATAAATATTTTATAAGAGTTTTATCAATGTTTTTCTGAGGTTAAGGACATATGGGCAACGAGGCCATTGATCAATCTGCAAGGACTTCCAATAAATTATACAATATCTGAAATGTTTTATATTAATAGCATTTAACTATATAAACTTCTTCAAATGTTGCATTTTTTCCCATGTAGTTCTTACAATAGCATTCAACTCATTAAGAAATAGGAACAAACCAAACATTTCTCATTATTTATATTTCTTATTGTTTATATTTCTTATTATTTATAGTGTCCCTTTTTTATAAGGTGAAATAATAAATCTTTGTGATTTTCTAGGAGCCCTATGAGAAAGCTCAAAATAATTTTAGTTACAAAATATATGCTATAAAATTCATTTTATTTTCTCTGAATTTAGTATAAGATCTTGGAATAGCAAAACTGAAAGAATTATCAAAAAACAATCATACGATAAAAATAAGATAATAGATGACTGATATGCAGTACTTAGTAATTTAATCAAAGTGACAATAAAGTATTTCAAAATATGCGTGAATGAAGGCAAAAGAATTGTAAGTAAAAGTGAGCTCTTTCCAAGTATGAATAATTTGTTCTCTCTCTCTTTCTCTGGATTATCTAGTATCTGAACAAATAGAAAAGAATAATATTTTACTATTGCTTATTTACTCCCTCTTGTCAAGAAAGCAGAGACAAATTCATTATTTTCACATATAGGAAGCCAAATTCTAGTTTTGCATTATGTAATATCTGGCAGTAAAAATTTCATTAACTCATTGAAAAATAAATTATTTTTTAATGTCTATCAAAATTCAATGGATTTGACCAAATTTTAACACATTTAGTAATTTCTTTCCTGACTCAGGCATTATAGGCTGAGACAAATTAAATTCACCTCCCTCAAACTTTCTTATAATTTTCTGTACTCTTTCCCTGTCTTCTTTCATACTTTAGGCCCAAACTGTTATCTTTTTAGTTGAAAATGAAAGCAAAAACACAGTTGTATTTCTCTATCAATTAATCCTGATATTATATTGAACACCCATGTTTATTACAACATTTATCCAAATAAATAACTTATATTTCACAGATAAAAGTGAGAAGAAAATAATTAAGGACCGTATGCCATATACCAGCATTTGAGCAGATAAGCAAGACTCACAAATAAACATAATTCAATTATTTATAGCCACTGATATCCTTTTAACACCTTAAAAAATAAAGCTCATTAAAATGAATCAAAGATATAGGCTACCTTATAACATTTAGAAATAAGAAGCAAAATATATAAACTTAATACTATGCTTAGTAATCAATGATGTTTTGTTATTTATTCTTACTGAGTAATTATGAAGGTATCCAACTGCCATTCATTAATTAGCCAAAGTAATATTGCAACACACCATGCAACATTATTGTTGATTTAAAAAGTTGGTCAGAATAATTACCTGACTTAATGAAGCAATAATTTATATTTTTCTTAATCTTAAACACGAAGTAGGAGGGGACCAGCCTGGTAGCATAGTGGTTAAGTTTGTGTGCTCTGCTTCAGCAGCCCAGGGTTTGCAGGTTCGAATCCCAGGCAAGGACCCAGCACCACTCATCAAGCCATGTTATGTCAGCCTCACACATAAAATAGAGTAATATTTGCACAGATGTTAGCTCAGCGACAACCTTCCTCAAGCTAAGAAAGAGGAAATGTGGCAACAGATGTTAGCCCAGGACCAAAATTCTTCACAAAAAAACACAAACAAACAAACCAAACATATAGGAGTAATACTATCCTATTGACCACTAAAACAGTAGTAAAAAGATAGTAAGCTCAGACTATATAGTCTTTTCATGGAAAAAAATCAACTTTTATAAAATTTAAAACACATGCTTATATTCTACTCCACGTTGAGACTCTAAGAAAAGACATATAGCTCTTATTCATAACTCATAATAATTTTGACTCAAAATTATTTAACCAATCTAATTTGTCCAAAGATTGATTTTAATTATGTGAACTTGGAAACTTATATTAAGATGCTTCTGAGCTAGCAATTTCTGTATGAAGGATTGTTTTTTTAGCCTCACTTTTAAAACTACAAGTTTATTTTCCTTATTTTCTGTGAATTTTGGAAATATTACATTTATATAAGTACTTGTATTTATTATTATACACCAATTAGAATTGAGCTTTAACTTCAAAAATGTACTTATCTAATTTACAAATACCCCTTGAAAATAGGAAAATACTTAAAACTCATGCAATAAAAAGTAACAGGTTTTCTGGATTATATATACATCAATATACAAATCTTATAGCTACAGCTCTACAATGTCAGGCTAACAATCAAAAGTAAAGAATGAAAGTAGACCACTATCTTATACAATACACAAAAATTAACTCAAAATGGATTAAAAATTTGAATGAATGTGAGACTTGAAACCATCAAACTCCTAGAAGAAAACATAGGCAGTATGCCCTTAGCAGTATCTTTTTGGTCTTAGCAGTATCTTTTTGGATACAATGTCTCCCCAGACAAGGGAAACAAAAGAAAAAATAAACAAACGAGATTAAATCAAACTGAAAAATTGTGCACAGCAAAGGAAACCATCAACAAAATGAAAAGACAACCTAACAATTGGGAGAAGATATTTACAAATCATATGTCTGATAAGGGGTTCATAGCCAAAATACATAAAGAACCCATACAACTCAATAACAAACAAAACCAAACAACCCAATTAAAAAATAGGTAAAGGATCTCAACAGACGTTTTCCCAAAGATCTATGATGGCCAAGAGGCACATGAAAATATCTTCAACATCGCTAATTATTAGGGAAATGCAAATCAAAACTGCAATGAGATATCACATCATACCTGTCAGAATGGCTATGATTAACAAGACAAGAAATAACAAGTGTTGGAGAGGATGTGGAGAAGAGGGAACACTCATACACTGCTGGTAGGAATGTAAACTGTTGCAGACACTATGGAAAACACTATGGGGATTCCTCAAAAAATTAAGAATAGAACTAACATATGATCCAGCTGTTCCACTTCTCGGTATTTATCCAAAGGACATTGAAAAGATATTTGCACCCCTGCGTTCATCGTAGCACTATTCACAAGAGCCAAGACTGGGAAACAATCTAAGTGGCCATCGATGGATGAATGGATAAAGAAGATGTAGTGTATATATATATATATAGGAATACTACTCAGCCATAAAAAAAAGCCAAAATCTTGCCGTTTGTGACAACACAAATAGACACAAATATAATGCTAAGCAAAATAAGTCAGACAGGGAAAGCCAAATACCTTATGATTTCACTCATAAATGGAAGATAAAAATAACAACAACAAAGAAACACATAGATATGCTGATTAGATTGGTGGTTACCAGAGGGGAAGGCAACAAGGGAGAGGGTGAAAGGAGTAAAAGGGCACATGTACACAGTGATGGATGGTAATTAGCCTTTGGTTGGTGAACTTGATGTAGTCTACACAGAAATCAAAATATAATGTATACACCTGAAATTTATATATTGTAAACCAATGTTATCTCAATAAAAAATAAACTTTAAATAGCCAAACAAAAGTAAACCAGAAACACAAAAACCTTGCTCAATTTATTCAATCTAACAGATAAAGAAAAAAAGACTAACAAACTGGATTCTCAGATACATCTCACCAAAAAAGAATTAATTTCCATCATTTATCCAAAAGAGATCACAAAATGGTGAAATCGTAAAACCATTTCCATTTGTTGTTGCCAACAATGAGGAAGAACATATTGGCCATGTGTAAATTAGAAACAAAACCACAAAAGCAGTAGAAATAAAAAGAGCTATGTCGAAGTTCTAATGCAACTTTGGATTCGTTTCAAGAGCCAAAGAAAGACATGCCTAGACTTAGGATTACTAGGTGCACATTTTCAGCTTTACAGATCAGTTGACTCTGTCAGACCCTCTGTTTGGGCATCTTAAACTCCAAAACTGTTCAAGTACAATTTTCAAAAGGTTAACCCATCTGATTTATATGCAAACATGAAGTGAGCATGTGTGGATTATTTTATTTAGCTCATTAATTAATGAGAAACCAGAAGTATGTTAAAACTTCCTCAAAGTTCATTTGACAAGCTAGCTTATTTGTAAGCAACTTAATAAATTAATGTTACAATATGATTACTGAGTCAGACACAAATATGGTTGATGTCCTATAGGGCTAAAGGTTATAGCATGTGGGATACACTTTCACTAGGCAAAAGTATTTTTATCTCTAGCATACAAAAATTTATAAGTGAACATATAACCTCACTATATCTGGGATATTTGTCAACAGTAAATATTGATTAAATCTAAATATATTACCCTAGATAATCCATGGGTGGCCTTTGTTACCATCTGTTATTGAAAGGAACTGCTACCCTCTTTTGTTTTTGCCTTGTTTCCAAATATTTGATATATTTTTGTTAGAGTTAATAAAATCAAAGTTGATAAGAGATCCCCGCAAATTTCCTTGAGTTGTCTTTGTATTCTAGAGAAAGTGTTCATAAAATTTTCAACGGGGCCGGCTCCGTGGCCGAGTGGTTAAGTTCGCGCCCTCCGCTGCGGCGGCCCAGGGTTCGGATTCTGGGTGTGGACATGGCACTGCTCGTCAGGCCACGTTGAGGTGGCGTCCCACATCCCACAACTAGAAGGACCTGCAACTAACATACACAACTGTGTACAGGGGGGATTTGGGGAGATAAAGCAGAAAAAAAAAAAAAAAAGATTGGCAACAGTTGTTAGCCCAGCTGCCAATCCTTAAAAAAAGGAAGATTGGCAACAGTTGTTATCCCAGGTGCCAATCTTTATAAAAAGAAAAAAAAAACAGTTGAATTATATTTTGTCTGGTATGTTGAATACTCCATTTCCTTCCAGGGAGCCCAAAGATTCATTTGGAGTTCAAATATATTGGAATTCAAGGTTGGCATAGCAAATCCTAAAGTCAAAGTTATTGTTACTGACCAATCCAGATCCTCAATACATGGACAAGGAGATGAGCAGAAGAGAAGTGTTAGTGGTGGAATTAGTGCCTGCTTCTTCTACATAAGTTTCCATCTAGGAGCCTCACTATTCCTACTCCTAACCTGTAATGAATAGGGAAGGGGGGAGGGTATCAATTTTATTTCAAAATTTTGTCAAAGACAACTAAAGCATAATTTGATCACTAAAATATTCTTGATTATTTTTCTTTAAAATAAAGTGAATATACAAATAATCAAACCAATCAGGGAACTTTTGAAAATAAAAAAGCATGCTGTTAGTAATTATACAAGAATAATAGCCATAAACTAGGACTTTTTTGGCAAACCAGATTACATGCTTACCCTGATTGTAAGAAACTTTGAAGTTACTTACAAAATTCTAAAGTCTGTATACAACATTATGGTAAGCAGAACATATATTTTACTTTATTCTATCATGCTCGTATTTTATCTAAATCCTTGTAAACATTTCAGTTTGATGTAAAATAATCTTATTAATTGCATTTAATTAAGACCATATAAGTGGGTTAAGATAAACTATAATAAGTAATTTTCCTTGCTTTTAGAAGGAGGATATTTTAAAATAAAAACCATGTTTAGATGAGCATCTGTTGTAGAAAGAGTATCAAATTACATATTTTTTTAACAATTACTCTGGAGATATAGTTCCTTACTTTCTTATAACATAAAATTGGCATTTTCAAAAGAGAATCAAATGTTGCATCATATGAGATAACTAATAATTTGTTATTTATATCCCCAGTTGATCCCACTGGTGTTTCTGCAGGCAGATTATAGTGTACATTTTTAAGATATCAGAGGAGATAGCTACTGCTTCCATAAATTATATACTTATTCAATCAATCACTCTCTAATTAAAAATGCTTTACTCTAACAAGTCAGCTGCTGATGAGTAGACAGAAGAGCTGAAAGGGCCCAAAGATACATGTGTGTGAGCCACCAGCTCCACACTTGTGGAGTAAATAATTTTAATAATTAAAAGAAACAGATTTTCCAGGATAAAAACTTGAAATAAAACCATGAGGTAGAGAAGGATGGCACTGGAAATCCCCAATAAATTACTATCTTGTGCTGATACGATATTTAAAACTTATCATCCAGAACATTCAGTTTAAATTTCTTGTGCAGATTAATTAGTTACTTATCAAAGTTCAGATATTACACATGGAATGTATCCTTTGCAGAGACAGCTGAGACAAAAAAAATGGATAATTTGTGGAAGGTCTGTGATAACCTTTGTGTACAGTGAGGTTTGTCAACCTATAAAAATCAGAAACCACCAAGAGGCAAAGCATTTTTTGGGATCAAATAATTACAATTCAGGGAGCACAGATTCAGTTAGGAACCCAAATAATGTCCCAATTACAGTACAGTGGCTCAGGGTTATTATGGGAAAAAAGAGGAAGATGAGATAAGATGCTTTTAAAGAGTTCATTGGTGCTGAAAAGCAAAGCTACTCTTGGCTATACATGATTGGTTCTTGACTCTCTCTTCAGAAATTCCACAGTCATCAGTCTTGTGATCAGGATGTCTGTTCTCCTGCTGACTTTAAAACAATTGCCATTTTGGCCCAGTCCAAAAGTTTAGCCCACTCCAAGGTTCAAGGAATAAGACAAGCAAGGCACTTCCTCTGGAATGGCTGCTCTCGTTCTATTTCAAAATGGCTCCACTTATGTCAATTTTTATCAAGCTGTAGTTGACATGGCTTTACCTCTTATACAGACTCACACCATAGCTGCCAATATGACCAGTACTGCCACCACAATCATTTATTCATTATCATTTCTACTCCATCACTCTAATACAGGACCCTTACCATGCCACTATAGTGGTAGCCTTCTTTAATGAGTTGATTTGAATCCTCAAAAGTCACTTGGCAACATCCAAGCTAAGATCAGAAAGGAAGAGAAAATATCCTAGTCTCAAGCCTTAATTAAATAGTATATAGTAGAAGTACATAAAAGAAATACAGGTATAAATATTTTAAACACTTGCAAAAAAAGCAATGCGTCTTCATGGTTATCTATTACCCAAATAGTTCTCTCATTTGTTAAACATCTACCTGAGGTGTTTCTTTGGTTATAGATCACAATATTTGCATGGATTGCCAAGTTTCTTCCTATTCTACTTAAGATTCTCAAATTTTTGCCCCTGTTATTGGCATTGTTGTAATGTTAGAAAGATTAAATGTTCTTCCATACATAAACTTAAAAAGACCAGCCCTGAGGAAAAATGGAAAATTCATGTCATGTGATTGTAGGGTTATTTCCTCTTCTATATTTAAGTTCTGTCTTCTAGAGGACTGCAAGTTTGATTTGCCCTAATTCTTAAATTTAAGGGGAAGTAGCATCTAATATCTTAACATCAAGGTGTTATTTATTTTCACATATACAAGTCTCTGAATAAGTTAAAGAAATCCCAAATGTAATTATTTTCAAAGAATAGAGTTTTAGGAACTGGGACACTTGAATAATAGTATATATCTTACTGTTGTAAAGCCATTCTCTGATCCATTGTTAGAAATTAAGAACGCTGTGTGTTTATGTGCTGGGAAAGCCCTCTTCTCACAAATGAGTTGGTAGCATTCAGCCAGAAAATATATAACTTGCAACATGTGAAATAGTTGTATAACCAAAAATTCAGCCACAGTGATATGCTTGTAGACAGTGGAGCAATGACTGGTTTACCAGGGAATGAGCAGGCATTGCCAATATTGGCCAATCAAATTGCCTTTAAATTATAATAGAAACACTCAAATACTCTTAAACACACCAAAACAAAAGACTAAATTAGCCATGGTCCCTTTTTTTTAAAATAAAGTTTTTATTTTAGAACAGTTTTGGATTTACAAAAATTATGAAAATAGTAAATGTATTCCCCATATAAACCACATTAATTTTCCCCTATTATTTACATCTTATTAGTTGCTACATTTGTCATAACTAATGAACCAATATTGATACATTATTAATAAAGTTCATACTTCATTCAGGTTTTCTTACATTTTACCTGATGGCATTTTTGTGTTCCAGGATCCCATCCAGAGTGCCACAATACATTTCATCATCATGTCTCCTTAGGCACCTCTTGGTTGTGATAGGTTACCACACATTTCTTGTATTTGACGCTCTTGACAGTTTGGGGGAGTAATTGTCAGGTATTTTGTAGAGTATCCCTCAAAAGAGATTTTTCTGATATTTTTCTCATGATGTGTTTTGGATAGGAAAGATGCAGAGATAAAGTAGCATTCTCAACACATCATGTAAAAGGTACAAACTATCATTGTGACTTACCACTGTTGACATTAACCTTGATCATATGGTTGAGGTCCTGTTTACCTGGTATCTCCACGGTAAAGTTACTCTTTTCCTTTCATTTCTATGTTGCACTCCTTGTAAGGAAGCCACAACACTTAAGTGCACATATCAGGAGGGGGAGTTATGCTCCACATTCTGGAGGATGAAGTATATATATAAGTTATTTAGAATTATTCTGCATGGCAGATGTATTTATTCTTCCTCATTTATTTATTTATTTTTTAATTTTTAACTGCATTTTTAAAATTTTGTAGCACAAAAACACCATAAGTTAAAAAACATTATAATTTTTTAAAAGGTCATATATCACAAAATCAAATGGTTAATAACATATTCAAAAGACTAAAAAAGGAAAAAGAAGTGGAAACTTGGGCTATTTAAATAGGAAGTCATAGAAAATGAAATAAAAATAGCTTAAATATTTGAAAAAAGTTCAACTTTTCTCCTAGTAAAATAAATCCAAATTAAAACTATAATATGTCCCTTTTTTGCTCCAATTGAAATGATAGTATTGAAAATGTAATAACACTTTATGTAACAAGGGTGTAGATCAACAAGTACTCTGTTACAGTGATGTCAGGAGAATAAATTGGTATAATCTTCATAGACAATTATTTTGCGATGACTGTCAAAATTAAAGATTCACTCTTTGCACAGCCAAGTCCACTTTTAGAAATTAATCCTATAAATACATCCATATATATGTGAAAGTATGTGTGTAAAATATATTAACTGCAATTTTATTTTTAGTAGCAAAAGATTAGAAATAACCCAAATACCCATGACTAGGGAATTGGTTTAATAAATTATGGTATATAAGAATGCTGAAAAACTAGCCGATAAAAATAAAGAGTCAGATCTATAAAAACTGATAAGAAATAAACTCTAATATATACTTTTAAGTGAAAAATGCAGAGTGTAGAAAAGTTTATATAGTATAATACTGTGTATGTGTTCTTAAAATATATGTGAGTACACATACACTCATGTGATTTGTGTATATCTATGATATATCTGGAAAAAGATACGGAGACAGGTAATAGTGGTTACCTCTGAGAAGGGGAATTGAGTGCTGTAGAAAAAGGTGGAAAGGAGATTTGACACTGTTCTTTCTTTTTACAGATGATTTAAATGATAAGGAATTCCTTTTTTTCCACCTTTATTGAGACATAATTGACATATAACATTGTGTAAATTCAAGATGCACAGTGTGATTATTTGATACAAGTATATATTGCAAAATAATTAGCATAATAAGGTTAGTTAACACATTCTTAACCTCCCATGATTACCATTTTGTTGTTGTTGTTGTTATGGTTAGAACATTTAAGATCTAATCTCTTAGAAACTTTCAAGCATACAATATGGTGTTATTAACTATAATCATCATGCTGTACATTAGATTTCCAGAGTTATTCATGGAAGTTGGTACACTTTGACCAATATTTCCTCATTTCCCCCAAACTTCAGGCCCTGACAGTAACCAATATTCTCTCCACTTCTATGAGTTTGGTTTTTTACAGATTCCACATATAAGTAAGATCATACAAAGTTTGTCTGTTTGACATATTTCACTCAGCATAAGTCCTTGTTTAATCAGTGATATTGTAATTGTAAGGGTTTCTTTCCTTCTTATGGCTGAATAATATTCTTTATAATATATAAATGATTGCATGATTATATACGCAAAAGATTAGGTATATGTATACATACACATATATATATATAATCATATAATCATATTTTCTTTATTCATTCATCCATTGATGGATACTCAGGTTGTATCCAGGTCTTGCTCGCTGTAACTAATACTGCAATGAACATGGAGTGCAGATGTCTATATGAGATAGTGATTTCATTTCCTTCAGACAATACCCAGAAGTGGGATTGCTGATCAAATGGTAGCTCTAATTTTAATTTTTTGTGGAGCCCTTACACTGTTTTCCTTAGTGGCAGTATCACCAACTGTGCACAAGGATTCCCCATTCTCCACATCCTCTCCAGCATTTTTTATCTCTTGTATTTTTAATAATAGCCTTTCCAACAGATGTGAAGTGGTATTTCAATGTGGTTTTGATTTGCATTTCCCTGATGGTTAGTGATGTCAAGCACAATTTCATCTACTTGTTGGACATTTGAACATCTCTTTGGAAAACTATCTATTCAGGTCTTATGCCCATTTTTTAAATGGGTTATTTCTATTTTTGTTTTCTTTGTATCTTGTTGGATTGTTTGTTTGCTATTTAATTTTATGACTTCCTTATATATTTTAAATATTAACCCCATATCACATATATGGTTTGCAAACATGTTCTCTTACTCTGTATGTTACTTTTTCATTTTGTTGATTGTTTCTTTTGCTGTGCAGAAACTTTTTATTTTGGTGTAGTCCTACTGGCTGATTTTTGCTGATGTGGCTTGTGCTTTTAGTGTCATATCCAAAAAATCATTGCTAAAACTGTCAAGGAAATTTTTCCAGATGTTTTCTTCTAGGAGTTTTACAGTTTTCAGGTCTTATGTTTAAGTCTTTAATCTATTTTGAGTAAATTTTTGTGAGTGGTGTAAGATAAAGTCTCAATTTTATTCTTCTGCATGTGGTTTTTCATTTGTTTCATCATTTAGTGAAGAGACAATCCGTTCCCCATTGAGTATTCTTGGCTCCTTTGATAAATATTAGTTGACTGTCTATGGGTGGGTTTATTTCTGAGATCTCAATTCTGTTCTATTGGTCTCTGTGTCTTTTATGCCAGTTCCATACGGTTTTGATTATTATGGCTTTGTAATATAACTTGAAATCAGGATGTGTGATGCCTGTAGTTTGGTTTTTCTTTTGAAAGTTTGCTTTGGCTATTCATGGTCTTTTGTGGTTTCATAAATATCTTATGGCTTTTTTTCATTTCTGTGAAAAATACCATTGGAAGTTTTGATAGAAATTGCACAGAATCTGTAGAAGGCTTTGGGTAGTATGGACATTTAAACAGTGTTAAGCCTTCCAATCTATGAACCTGGGATATCTTTCCATTTATTTGTGTTATCTTCAATTTCTTTCATAAATGTCATAGTTTTTGGTGTGTATGTCTTCACCTCATTGGTTAAATTTATTCATAAGTATTATGCTATTTTTGAGGGTATTGTGAATGGGATTGTTTTCTTTATTTCTTTTTCAGGTATTTCTTTATCACCGTGTAGAAACACAACTGATTTTTGTGTGTTGATTTTGTATCCTGCAACTTTATTGAATTTATTTATTAGTTCTAAGAGGTTTTGATGGAAACTTTAGGATTTTCTAGGTATAAGATTATGTCACCTGCAGATAA
Source organism: Equus quagga (assembly GCF_021613505.1). Taxonomy (NCBI): domain Eukaryota; kingdom Metazoa; phylum Chordata; class Mammalia; order Perissodactyla; family Equidae; genus Equus; species Equus quagga. The sequence goes on from NC_060276.1 coordinate 52,206,210, forward strand.
TTTTACTACTTCCTTTCTAATTAGGATGCCTTTTATTTCTGTTTCTTGCCTAATTGCTCTGGCTAGGACATCCAGTATTATGTTGTATAGGGCTGGTGATAGTGGGCACTCTTGTTCCTGATCTTAGAGGGAGAGCTTTCAAACATTCAATATTGATTATGATGTTAGCTATGGGCTTATTATATATGGTCTTTATTATGTTGAGATATATTCCTTTTATACCCATTTTACTGAAGATTTTTATCATGAAAAGATGTTGAATTTTGTCAAATGCTTTTCATGCTTCTATTAAGATGACTATATGGGGGCCAGCCCAGTGGCACAGCGGTTAAGTGTGCATGTTCCACTTCTCAGCAGCCCAGGGTTCGCTGGTTCGGATCCCAGGTACGGATATGGCACAGCTTGGCACGCCATGCTGTGGTAGGCATCCCACATATCAAGTGGAGGAAGATGGGCATGGTTATTAGCTCAGGGCCAGTCTTCCTCAGCAAAAAGAGGAGGACTGGCAGTAGTTAGCTCAGGGCTAATCCTCCTCAAAAAAAAAAGATGACTATATGATTTTTATTTTTCATTTTATTAAAGTGAGATATCATATTTATTGATTTGCGCATGTCAAACCATCTTTGCATCCCAGGGATAAATCCAAATTGATCGTGGTGTATGAGTCTTTTAATGTATTCTCAAATTCAATTTACTAGCATTTTCTTGAGAGCTTTTATATCTATACTCATTGTGGATATTGATCTGTAGTATTGTTTTCTTGTAATAATTTTATCTGGTTTTGGTATCAAGGTAATGCTGGCCTTGTAAAATAAGTTTGAGCATGTTCCTTCTTCATTTCTTTGAAAGAGTTTGAGAAGGATTGCCATTAATTCCTCTTTAAATGTTTGGTAGAATTCACCATTACTATTTATTTGGTCCTGGGCTCTTCTTTGTTGGAAGGTTGTTGATTACTCATTCAATATCCTTCCTCATTATCGACCTGTTCGGATTTTCTATTTTTTCACAATTCAGTCTTCATAAGTTATACGTTTCTAGGAATTTATTGATTTCTTTTAGGTTATCCAATTTGTTGACATATAAATGTTCATAGTAGACTCTTACGATCCTTTGTATTTCTGTGATGTCAGTTTTAATGTCTCCTCTTTCGTTTCTGGTTTTATTTATTTCAGTCCTCTCTCTTTTTTTCTTGGTAAATCTAATTAAAGCTTTGCCAATTTTATTTATTTTTTCAAAAAAATCCTTAATTTCCTTGATCTTTTCTATTGCCTTTCTATTCTATGTTTTATTTATGTGTCCTCTGTTTTTTGTTATCTCCTTTCTCTTGCAATTATGGACTTGTTTTTTTCTTCTTTTCTAGTTCCTTAAGGTTTAAAGTTAGGTTGTTTGAGAGTTTTCTTTATTTTGAATGTTGGCATTTATTGCTGTAAACCTCTCTTTTAAAATGGCTTCTGCTAGATCTCATAAATTTTGGTATGTTTCATTTCCATTTTTGTTTATTTCAAAATTTTTTTGTTTCTCTTTGGATTTCTTGTTTGATGATTGGTTTTTCAGGTTTCTGATTTTTAATTTTTACCTATTTGTAAATTTTCCAGTTTTCCCTGTTGTCGATTTCTAGTTTCATACCACTTTTACGGGACAAGATACTTGGAATGATTTCAATCACTTTAAATTTGCTTAATCTTGTTTTGTGACTTATACGATCCATCATGGAGAATGTTTTTGTGTGCTTGAGAAAAATGGGTATTCAGCTGCTGTCAGGTGGAATGTTCTGTATATAACTGTTAGGTCTATTTGATCTAAAATATACTTAAAATTCAGTGTTTCCTTATTGATTTTCTTCCTGAATGATCTATCTATTGTTGAAAGTGGGATACTGAAATCAGCTACTATTGTTGTATTGTCTATTTCTCCCTCATATCTGTTAGTATTTGCTTAATACATTTAGATGCTCCAATGTAGGGTGAATATATATTTATGATTGCTATATCCTCTTGATGAATTCACCTCATTATTGTGATAGAATGACCCTCTTTGTCTCTTGTCACAGTTTCTGGGTTAAAGTCTATTTTATGTGATATAAGTACAGCTACCTCATTGTCTTTTGGTTTCCACTTGCTTGGAATATTTTTTCCATCTCTTCACTTTGTGCTTATGTGTGTCCTTAAAGCTGAAGTGAGTCTGTTGTAGGTAGCATATAATTGGGTCTTGTTTTTTTTTTAATCCATTCAGCTAATCTATGCTTTTTGATTGGAGAATTTAGTCTATCTACAAATAAAGTGATTAGTCAAAGGTAAGGACTTACTTATGTCATCTTATTAGTTTTTTTCTGTCTATTTGGTAATTCCCTTGCTTCTTTCTTCCTCTTCTGTCATCTTCCTTTGTGAGTGAATGATTTGCCAAAGTGATATGCTTTGATTCTGTTGCCTTTATCTTTTGCGTATCTACTATAGATCTTTGTTTGTAGTTACCTTGAGACATGCATAAAATATTTTATGGCTATAACAGTCTAAAAAACTGATTACAAGTTAACTTTTATAGCATACAAAAACTCTACCCTCTACTCCTTTTGTTCTTTTGTTGGTATCATGTTTTCCTCAATCTTCATGAATCTTGTGTCCTTGCATAAGTGCTTAAACATTGGAAGAAGCAGTCACATCTTCCAGATTTTATGGACTGACTTCGTTAGTAAAAGCCCTTTACTTGCAGGACTTTACAGGCATGCTGGAGTGTACTGTGAACCAGGTCTAGTGGTATGAGGTGCCAAGTGTGGAGTCATTTGGCGGATCCAAGTGCAGTGTGGGCAGGATATTTTGTTGACTCAGGCCACTGCAGTCCACAATGTTGATGACTGAATGATTCTTTTTTTTTTTTTTAAAGATTGGCACCTGAGCTAACATCTGTTGCCAATCTTCTTTTCTTTTTCCTTCTTCTTCTTCTCTCCAAAGCCCCACAGTACATAGTTGTACATTCCAGTTGTAGGTCCTTATGGTTGTGCTATATGGGACACCACCTCAGCATGGCCTAATGAGTGGTGCCATGTCTGTGCCCAGGGTCTGAATCTGCTGAAACCTTGGTCCCCAAAGTGGAGCACGCGAACTCAACCACTCGACCACGGGGCTGGCCCGTTAACTGAATGATTCTTGGTAAGAGTTGCAGGGGATTTGCAGTGGCTTCAAGGGCTGTTGTGATCTTCAGCTGCATCTTTAGATTCATCAGCTAGGGATTAGTGCGGGCAGTGGTGGTGGCTGGAACTGGTGCTGTGCACACTCTCAGCTACAAGTCGCAGCTGCTGTTACCTGCGTAGTGTCAGAGGCTAGCCTCAGATCCATGTAGGGGCAAGGGATGGGGACAACAACAGGGGCCAGGGTCAACTGCAGGTGCACTAGCAGCTTTGGGGGCCTTGGCTGTTGGTGTGCACTTGTGTGGTTTCAGGGGCTAGTGGCAGGTGCACTCATGGCAGTTGATGCTGGTGATGGGAATCAGGCCTTTGGTGTGCAGATGCACAATGCAGGGACTAGCCACAAGTGCATGCATAGCAGTGGAGGTAAGCTGAGGGCATCTAGGCTGGAGTCTTGCATGTATGCAACTGTAGAGGCTGGTGCTGGATGCTGGTGTGAATCTTGGCCTCCAGCAGAAGGGCATGGAAGAGAATGGTGAGGACTCAAGCAGCTGGCACCTGAGACATGAAAACCTCTGAAAGAAAACCTCAACCTTAAAATCTGTAGATGGTCGGTGATGGCTGTGCTGGCCATTGGTTTCTTCAATGGTAAGAGCTGCTGAGATCTTCTGTGGAGCAGTCTGCTAGGGTTCATAATGAGGTCCTCGGTGATGAAACCTGGAAAATCTGCAGCATTTGCAAAGACTGTTAAGGTCCTCCTCTCTGAAGGCTGCTGGGGTCCCCTGCAGAGCAGGCCACTGAGAACTATGGTTGCTCCTATTTGCATGGCCGATACTGATAGCCCCTGCCCTCTTCTTTGTTCCTAGACATTTCTGTATGTCTTAGTTTTGCTGCTCTCTGAATGGAGTGAAACCAAATTGAATCCTTTGTGCAGTGCCCCAAAAGACTGGGGAAGCTGGTTGTTCACCCCTCTCTCCTTTTCCCAGCCAGGGGATCTCTTTCAGGCTGTGGTCCCTCTTGTTGCTAAGCAGTGCCAGTCTGGGGGATGGAATAATGCAGAAAAAATGAAACTTTTCTTCCTCTTCTTTTTCCTCCACTGTGGTGCTGAAGCTTAGGTAGGCTCCTGAGCTCTCTCAGAGCTACTTTTCATGGATAGTTGAAAGCTGGTGTCTCCTAATTTGCCATCTTGGTGATGTCACTCCACTCCTCATTTATTTATTTATTTAATCACCTATATAAATATGGACTCATGGATATTTATTTTGTACTGTTGGTTAAAATCTAGCACTGTATTCCAGCTTTGACCATTGAAAATTGTTTCAATTGGTTCCTGTGTCCATTTGACAGACCTTGACATTGTGGATTTATATTGTCATGTACCCACCACTGGAGTATCATAGAGAATACTTTCACTGCCGCATAATTATGCCTATGCTTCCCCTATTCAACACTTCCTTCCTCTGTCTGAATCTCAAGCAACTACTGACTTTTATCGACACTATAGTTTTGCCTTTTCCAGAGTATCATATACTTGAAATTCTGCAGTGTGTAGAATATTCAGACTGACTTCTTTCACTTAACGATATATGTTTACAGCTCATCCATGTATTTTCATGGCTTAATAGCTCTTTCTTTTTATCACTGAATAACCATCCATTGTATCACTGTATCACAGTTTATCCATTGATATATTAAAGGACATCTTGGTGGCTTCTAGTTCTGGCAATTATGTGTTCCTTATACAATTATGTATAAAGCTATTATAAACATCTGTGTTCAGTTTTTTGTATGACCATGTTTTCAAGTCAGTTGGGTAAATATCCAGAAATGCAAGGGCTGGATCATATGGTGCATTAGTCACAGTTCTCCAGGGAAACAAAAGCAATTGGATTTCCAACTGGTCCTATTTCTCTGGGGAACCCTAACTAATATATATATATATAAATAAATGTGATATTTAATATATTATAATATATATTAAATATATATTTTATATAATATATAAATATAATATTTACATGTATAAATATATTTATTATAAGGAATTGGTTCATGTAACTGTATAATCCGAGAATTCTAGACCCAGGAGAGCCAATGGTGTCATTCCAGTCCTAATCCCGGGGCCTGAGAACCAGGAGAACCAATGGTGTAAGTTCCAGTGTGGGTCTGAATCCAAAGTTTAGAGAAGACTCATGTCCAGCTCGGAGACAATCAAATAGAGAGAGTGAATTGTCCCTTCCTTTGCTTTTTTGTTCCATTCAGCCTTTCAAAAAAGTGAGTGAGGCCAACCCACTCTGGGAAGGGCAGTCTGCTTTACTTAGACTACCAATTCAACTGTTAATCTTATCCAGAAACACCTTCACAGACACATCCAGAATAACGTTTAACCGAATATCTGGGCACCCCATGGCCCAGTCAAGTTGACACGTAAAATTACCATCACATATGGAAAGATGAGGTTTATTCATATAAGAAGTTGCCAAACTCTTCCAAAGTGATAGTACTATTGTGCATTCTGACCCGCAATATAAAAGTATTATTGATGCTCTGCATCCTCACCAGTAATTTGTATTTTCACATTTGTTTCAGTCATTCTAAGAAATGTGAAGTGCTATCTTGTTGTCTAAGTTTAAAATTACATTCAGAATCTTTCCTATACTTATTTTGCATATGCTTATCTTATTTGGTGAGATATCTTTTAAAATCTTTTGCCCATTTGTTTTCTTATTGTTAAGGTTGAAAAGTTCTTTGTGTATTCCGGATACAAGATCTTTTCATATACGAATTTTGCTAATATCTTCTCCCAGTATATGGCTTGTCTTTTCATTCTCTTGATATTTTTCACAGAGAAGAAGTTATTTTAATAAAGTCTAATTTATCATTATTTTCTGTCATGGATTGTGCTTTTGGTGTTTTATCTAAAAACTCATCAACAAATGCAAGGTCACATAAATTCTCCCCTTGTTGTCTTTGAGAAATTTTATAATTTTACATTTTACACTCAAATCTATTATCCATTTTTAGTTTACCTACGTAAAAGCTATAAGGCCTGTTTCTAAGTTCTTTTTTTTTTCTTTTGCATGTAGTTATCAAGTTATTCCACACTATTTCTTAAAAAGACTATCCTTTCTCCATTGAATTGATTTTTCTGCTTTGACAAAGATAGCTTAACTATTGTATTAGTTTTCTGTGACTACTGTGTTAAATTACCACAAATCTGGTGGACTAAAACAACAGAAATTAATTTCCTCACAATTCTTGAGGACGGAAGTCTGAAATCAGTGTCACTGGGCTGAAAAAGGTTCAACAGGGCTCTATTACCCCTAGAGGCTCTATAGGAGAATCTGTTCCTTGCTTCTTCCAGCTTCTGATGGCTGTTGGTGTTTCAGGCACATCACTGAAATCTCTGCCTGGGTAGTCACCTTGCTTTCTCCTCTTCTGTCTGTGTGAAATTACCTTACTACAAAGCTAGATGAATTTGTATTAGAGCTCATCTAGATAATCCAGGATAATTTCTCTATCTCAAGATTCTTAGTCACATCTGCAAATTTCTTTTCTGCCAAATAAGTTATCATTCATAAGTTCCAGGGATTAGGGTGTGGATATCTCTCAAGGAGCCATTAGTCAGTCTACCAGAGTCTTCCCCTGGTCCCTAAAGGTTCACGTCCATCTTTTATGCAAAATACATTCACACCATTCCAAAATCCAGAAAAGTCTTAACCCATTAAGATATGGCATCAACTCAAGTCCAAAATCTCATCTAAATATTATCAGGTCAATTTCCAAAATCTCGTCATTTAAATCAGGTATGTGTGAGACTCTGGGTATGATGAATTCTACAGGAAAATTCCTCTCCACCTCTGGACCTCTAAAACTAGAAAATAAGTTACCTGCTTCCAAAATGCAATCAGAGGACAGGCATATGATAATAGTCATAAACATTCTTCTTCCAAAAGGGAGAAAATGGAAAGAAATGAGTAATTTGTCCCAAGAGATTTTGATGTCTAGCAGACCAAATTTCATTTGGTTTCAAGGCCTGGTAATAATTCTCTGTGGTTCTAGGCTCCACTCATTGTGCCTGTAGTTCTGCCCTCTCAGTCCACAGCTCCACCCTCTGAATTATTCTTCCTTTTTCTTCCAAGGTAGCAAACTTTTGCAGTGGTTTTATCAACATGGTATCTGCCTATGTAATTTTGGAAGTCTGACAGTATCATTTGTTTCCTCCTTTCTCTGTCCTTTTCAGTCTAAGTTGACAGTATTTCTGCTGATACAACATTATCAAAAACCTTTTGGATTTCCTTTGTACACTTCTTGTCTAATGGCATGAATTCTCATGACAGAGCCCTCCACAGATCTTTCCTGGATAATTCCAGATATAGTTCTGGCTTTTGCTGAGATATGTAGAGAATATATGAGTAGCTTATCTAATCACTTCAACACTAGCAAAAAGTTATCAAGCCACACCATTGGCTTTCGCTCCAGAGCACACTTTTCTAGCAGTGATTGTCTTAACTGTAGCATCTTTTCCAATCAGGATAGGCTGAGAATTTCCCAAATTATCAAGTCCCCATTCCTATTTAATTAATAGATATTCCCTGAACTTAATTTCACATTTTACTATAAGCAGCAAGAAGAAAGCAGGCCACTCCTGCAACTCATTCTTGGAAATCTCCTCAGCTAAACATGTAAGTTCATCACCTCTAAGTTCTGCTTTCCACACAGTTGAAGAACACAATTCAGACAAGCATTCTGCCACCATATAAAAAGAGCAACCTTTCCTCAAGTTTCCAAAACATATATCTACTTCTGATTCCTCACAAGTAGTGCTTTTAACATTTATATTTCTATATGATTGTATTATGATAATATATGCATTCTCTAAGATGATATATGCTTTCTTTCATGTTCCTTATTTCCTTCTGAGACCTTATCAGTAACATCACTAATGTACAGATTTCCACCAACATTCTGTTGAAGGCAAGACAAGGTTTTTATATTATGCACCTCAAAAATGTTCCAGGCTCTAACAGTTATCTAATTCCAGAACCACTTCCACATTTTCAGTTATTTCTTGGAACAATGCCCCAATTTCAGGTACCCATATCTGTATTATTTTTCTGTGGCTGCTTTAACAAATTACCACAAATCTGGTGACTTAAAACAGTAGGAATTAGTTCTCTCATAGTTCTGAAGACCAGAAGTCCAAAATCACTATCCCTGGACTTAACTCAAGGCGTCGTCAGGGGACATTCTATCCCTTACTTCTGCCAGGCACACAATTAAGAAGTCAAAAATTTGTTTATAATCCTTATAAACTTCTGATAAAGTGAGTTTATAAGCACAGTTTATAAAACTTTGAATGCAAAGAAACAATGGGTGAGAAGAGCTGATTACCTTATTTTTTGTGGCTAATTATATACAAGAAAAGTGTTACCATTTTATCCATTCTTAAGTGTATAGTTTAGTGGTATTGCGTACATTCACATTGTGTGCAAGCAATACCACCATCTACTTTCAGAACTTTATCTTCCCAAAATGCAACTAATCCTGTACCCATAAAACAATAAATCCCTATTCCCCCTTCTCCCAGTCCCTAGTAGCCATTGTTCTCCTTTCTATCTCTATGAATTTGACTAATCTAAGTACGTCAAATAATTGGAATCTTACAGTATTTGTCCTTTAGTGACTGGCTTATTTCACTTGATGTAATGTCTTCAAGGTTCATCCATGTTGTAGAATGTGTCAGAATTTTCTTCCTTTTTAAGGCTGAATTATATGCCACTCTCTATAGGCCACATTTTTTCCGTCCATTCATCAGTTGATGGACATTTGAGTTGTTTCCACCTTGTAGCTATTGTGAATAATGTTGCTATGAACATAAATGTACAAATATCTGTTTGCATCCTTAGTTTCAATTTTGGGGGAATATACACCCAGAAGTGAAATTGCTGGATCATATGATAAGTCTTTGTTTAATTTTTGGGAAATGATTACTTTAATAAAATTATAATACATTTGCATATTATATAACTTCAGTGAACATATTTAGAATTTACTGAAACATGAATAGACACAAATGGAAACTTGAATTTTATTTGATAAGCAGACTTTTCAAATCAATGGGGAAAATAAAAATTAGTCAATAAGTGGTGTCAAAACATAAAATCTATTTAAAAAAACGATCCTTATTTCATCATTCACATCAAAATAAATGCCAAATTAGGAAAATATTGAAATGAAACATTTGATACCTTTTGATTACTTGACAAAAACCTACAGGTGAATTTCTATATAATCTTGCAGAATTTCAGGATAATCCTGGAGAAAATACGCTTTTAAGAATATGAGATACATTTGCCAATGTTCACTAGTATCTGATTGTAATCTTCTGGTTCCACAGTAGGGCTTTGCTTTCCTAATATCTTGAATTTAGATGTGACCTTGAAATTTCTTTGAACTAGAAAATATGAGTGTAAACAACTATAAAGGTTCATCTGGTTTTCAGTATATTCAGAATCAGAGAGAAGATCCTTTGTTTCCTCCATGTGCCTAGTGGTTGGATTTCCCCTTGTTACGCTTCATGCTTTACTGTGCTTCTGTGTACTTATTTGAATATCGCTGTGGCATTTATTCTTAGATATGGGTTTGGTTTGTCTAAAGAAAAGTGCATTAAAAAGTTTGAGCGAGATAGGCAAGTAACCTTCTATAAAGGCTACATCAATAAGTACAAGACAGATGAATTAAAAAGCCTATAAAAATAGGAATTTAAAACCATACTTTCAAATTACTCGATTCAAATAAACATAATAGAAACTTAAAAATACTTCAAAATAAGTGGTAATTAAAATAACACATATGAAAACTTGTGGATTGTAACCAAAAATATACCAAGGTAAAATTTATAGACTACTCTATGTATTAGCAAATAAAAAGTTAAGCATTCAACTCAAGAAGACAGAGAACAATAGCAAAACTCAAGGATAACAGAGTAAAGTATATAATAAATGTTAAGAGAACAACTAAAGAAAAATGAAATTACAATGAGACGAAAAAAGACTCAAAGCTGATGCTTTGAATCAACTTACAAAGTAGGAAATTTTTTAAAAAATCTTTTGTCAAAATATATTACGAAAAAAATTTTGTTAAGTATTAAAAATGTAAGAGAAGGAAAAATTGGGTCAGATTAGATGTTTTAGAATTAGGATACTATGAACAGCCTATGTGTTGGTAAATAAAATAAATAATTTTCTCAGTAAGAATGAGAAAATAAATATTTAACCATTTAATAAATTAAATCAATAGGTCGAAATCAACCTACTCTGTGTGCCGGTCTGTCTGTAACTATCATCTATCTACCTTATCTATCTATCTCTGTATCTATCTATCATCTATCATCTACCTATCTAGATTTTTTCTGCTTGTTCTCAGCAGGAAAGTTTTTTTGGAATAACAAATTCTACCTTTGTCAGAGGGGAACTCTGCTTAGTAATATTTATATATTTTTCACATGTGCCTTTAAAAAGTTTTAACAAGAATTTTGCTAATTATTTTATTCCTTGATAGTCTTTTAAAAGTTCTTTGTTTCTAACTAATTTTCCTGAAAAAACTCAGAGCTCTTATTGTATTTTTCATATTTACCTTATTGTAGAATCATTTTGAGCTTTTGGGGCACAATTAATTACTCAGTAGATTCTTGTTAAAAATTAAAACGATCATATTATCTGCAAAAATAATGGCATTTGATACTGCTTTTTGAATATTTTGACTTCTAATTTCATCTTATTGCAAATGATACACCTCACAGAGCATACTTAAATAGTAGATATCAGAGTTGTCATTCTTGCTTTCTCCCGATGTTAGTGGGGATGTTTTCATCATGATGGTGAAGATAGATTTTTTTAAAGAAAAAATACTTTCTAGTCTCTGTTTACAAATCCTTTATTTAAATCAATACTTGGTACTGTATCAAATATCTTTTCTATAACATTAAAAATATTATATACTTTTTCTCATCTAATTTTATAAGGTCAACAAATTATATCAGTGTTGGCAATAACATTAACTCTATTTGTAATGCAGTATTAAGCTTTGATCAGATTGATTGGATAGATTAGGTTTTAAATATTATATCCAAATTTTGTAGATATTATTTAGAAATGAAATTGGTTTATTGGTTGAGGGTTGCCATTATTAAAGCTGTAGTCTTATCAATTGAATACAGAAATGTTTAGTCTTTTTCTACATTCTTTTTTCTATATTCTGGAAACAGAAGAATTGGAATGATTTGTTCTTTAAGGCTTAAATATCATTTATCCATAAAGCTGTTTTGCTTTAGTGTATTTTGTCGAGCAAATATTTTTGACAATGTGTTGTGTTCTTTTATGATTACTGGATTATTATGATTTTCTTATTGTTACTGAATTACTTGGTTTTGTTTCCAAAAGTAGCTCTCAATTACATTAATTAACTCCAGAGTTTCTGGATTATTTTGCACTCTATTTCATTAATGTCCCTTTAATATTTTTTATCCTTCTAAATCTTGGGATTACGTTTTCTTTATGAAGATGAGCAATTTCACAAACATGAAGATATTATTGACTGTCTTAAACAATTAAATTTAGCAGTTGTCATTGCCCACGTTATCCCTAAAATCTCTTACAGTGGAAAATATAATGTTGAATGGAACTCGTCAATGTTTTAGGCTCAAGCAAAGGTGAAAGTCTCAAGTCTATGAAATGGCATAATTCCATGTAAGAATAAAGTCTTCTTTGGTTCTTATTAAAAAATAAATAAATAAACCTGCTAGGTAGTGTTGGAAAAAATATTCAACAAAATATAATGTAGCATTTTGCTACACAAAAATCATTTTGACTTTGTTTTATTTTAAGGAATGTATGTATTTTAAGGAAAAAAAATAGAGAATTGTTAAACTATATAAATGTTAGATAATGCGTCATTTGATGACCATTTATGATAAACCTAGTTAAACCAAGCAGACCATAGAAACTTTGAAATCTGTTAGAAGATTTTGAGTCGAGATCCCTTAAAAATCTGTAAAATTAAATAAACAAGTTTTTCTAAAATTCAATATACTTGACCAAAGCAGTCTAACTTAGGAGGTTTCAAAAATAAAATACTTTCACATACAAATCATTTTAGGGGAAAATGTACCTACAGTAATAAATAAAACTACCACTTCATGAGATAACATTTTAAAGTATGTGGCTTGGCTATGATTAATTTAAGAAGAATATGTATAGGCAATTTTTTTCCATTATACTAGCAAACATTTATTGCTATATATATATATATTTTTTTTTAATTTTCTTTATGAAATCTACACCAGCACATTACATAAAAACATGAAAAATGCAATTAAGACTTTGGAAAGAGAATGTTCAAGAAAAGCAGCCTAAGAATCTGAATATAAATTTGAGACATTTTTATTTTGACAATCAAACGTAAATTTGCAATTATGCAGTTCAGATTTCATGCAGGTTTCTAAATATGTAGCATCCAAATGTCTCCTTTCCATTTAAAATTCTTGCAAAATACATATTCTTGAGGTTCAATTATTTTATTCACTTTTGTCTTCTGCTCTTTGATTTGGCACCATAAAAATCATGAAAATTATTTCAGCTAGAGCAACTGTCACTCCGAATCTCAGACAAGTTGCAATTTTAGCATAACATATCACTTGAATACAGATTTAAGTAATTCCCTATTGATCATTTCTATTATAATGTCACATTTTACTTAAAGTTGCTACACAGACAATGAAACACTGTCTATGAGTAATTTGAACATTTAACTGCATTGATTCCACTTTATAGTTACCATTATTCTCAAGATAAAATGGTTTTATAAGTAAGACAAAACAAACCAGCTCAACTACTATGTATCTTTTATTTTAGTTATAAAACTAAATCAAGTAGAAGATTATACAATTATTTTATTTAATTTTTAAAAAAATATCTACAGATACAATTTTGTATTTGGAAAGATTGAAACATATTATCATACAACTTTTTAAGTTTGATTTCTAAAAGGAATATAAAAATGTCTTTATCAATACTCTTTTGAGTACGATGTTTTGATTTCCTGTGTTTATTCATTTAGGTTTTTATTAATTCCTCACCCTAAATTATGTATCTCTTATTCTGTCTCACATCATTTTATTTGTATGCACTTGAGATTATCATGTCTTATAAATCAGAAATGAATTTATTGATTTACTTTAGTATCTGTCTTTCCAGTAGACTGCAAAATCCGTGAGATCAAGGAATATTTTAGTACAATATAATGGAAAGAGCCTGGGCTCTGGTGCCAGGCTACCTGGTTTTTATTCCTAGATATACCACTTATTATACATAGAAACTTGGAAACATTATTTAAACTCTCTGTGCCTCACTTCTTCATGCCTAAAACAAAGATATAATGCATCTTCCTCAAAGAGTTGTGAGAATTTAATGAATATATTAAATGCATAGAAAAGTGTCTGACACAATGTAAGAACTATATGTGTTAATTATTATTGCTGTTGTAGTTTCAACTCTTTTCCCGGTGCCTAGTAGAGTGTTTGACACATAGCAAGCATACAATGAACATTTGTTGAATGAATAAATGAATAAGTAAATACATAGATAAACAGGGAGCTGGCCCCATGGCCGAACAGTTAAGTTTGCACCCTCCGCTTTAGTGGCCTAGGGTTCCACAGTTGGGATCCTGGGTGTGGGCATGGCACCACTTATCAAGCCATGCTGAGGCGGTGTCTCACATAGCACAACCAGAGGCACTCACAACTAGATTATACAACTATGTACTGGGTGGCTTTGGGGAGAAGAAGAGAAGGAAAAAAACAAAGAAGATTGGCAATAGATGTTAGCTCAGGTGCTAATCTTAAAATAAATAAATAAATAGACAAAGAAATTTTATTTGTTCAGGACCGATAATACTATATCAATGATGCTGGTTTATTAAAGGATTGAAGCAGGTGAAACAGACATGTAAATTGGCAGTTATGTTATAAAATTACAAGAATAACAACAAAGGCCATACGATAACACATCAAGGGAGATACTATCCTGACCTAGAAAGACAGGGATGGTCTCTGGAAAAATACAGTAGTAGTAAAGGAGATGAAGAACCAGCCTAACACTGAGAGAACCTGGTTTCTAGTAACATTTCACTACTTTCTCTTTGGAAATTTGGCAAGGTACTAGGCTTTAGTTTTCTGTTTAAAAAATAGGATTCTGACTGCCCTACCTAATTGAGGGAGAAAAGATATTGAAAAAGAGGAAATTCTTGTAAAAAGTCAAGATAAACTATAAGTACTATGTAAGCATAAGGTTTCTTTTTTGCTGGTATAAATATTCATATTGCAAGAAAGTGCCTCAGCTGGCTGAACACCCACTACTCTTTCCTTTCAACTTTTGTTTTAAAAGCACTTTGAGTATGGTAATAGCGAGTGTTTTATCATTTCAGTCTAGTTGGTAATTTTGTTACTCTTTACTTCATTCATTTTTTTAGCTTCTTTTGGATTTGTCTTTATTAGAACTCTAAATCATGCAAATTGCAAAAGTGATTACCCTTGTATTTCAAAGTCTAAAATAAGAAAAAAAAATACCCTTTATGTTGTACAAAGGTAGTTATAAAGCAGAATGTTTGCCAGATGTGTTAACAGTCTATAATTCTTTTATAACCACATAAAAAATACACTTAGATAATATAGAATTAGTTTATACAAATCTGTGGGGACGTTTTCTGAGGTTTTTTATAAGCAGTAAATCTTTAGTTTCAGATAAAGGTGAAGTAGAAATTAAGATAATTTCAAGGCTCCAAACTCTCAGATAAGCCAAAGCCTTCTGCTCTGTTGACCTGGTGTTTGACACTATTTACCTTTCACATGAGTAATTTTATACGGCTCTAATTAAAAATAATCCCACACTTCTCGAAACATTTTTTTTCCTGATACCAAGTATTCAGAACCACATTTAAGGTCTGTGGATGCCAACTGAGTCTAGCAGTGAGAAAAATCAGTAGACAACAATTTGCCAAAGGGCAATTTTGCTCTCTAACAGCAAGCTTGGCACTGAAGTATAACTAGCCATTTGCGTCCATTCTTGTGTGTGTCTGTTTTTCTGTTTGCTTGTCTAGATGAGTTCACATCCTTCCTATTACAAATCACTATTTATTTTTGTACTAATGCTATATTATCATTATATTATATTAGTTCATTATATTGAAATGAATTTTAACAGTTTTAGAGTACTCTCATATGTGGCCTCATGTATTTCTAAAAACTCCTTATTAATATTCTTCTACATATTAATATACTAAACTTCATAGTTTTTTTAAATCACAACTGTTTGGATAGAAAACACTTTAAATTACAGAAAATAAAAGATAAAAACACGTTACCTATAGAGAAGTAAAGATAAGAATTATATCTAATTTCTCATACAACACCATGCAAAAAAGAATAGTGTCAAGTGGAATATTTAAAATATTGAGAAAAACACCTAGAATTCTGTACTCTGTGAAATTCTACTTCAAAATCAAAGAAATACTAGACTTTCTCACACAGAAGGATGTAATATGCTACTAGTAAACCAGGTTGGCAAAAAATCTTAAAAGAAGTGCTTCAGAGAGGTTAAATTATGTATGTCAGAAACTCGGTTCTACATAAAGAATGGGAAAGCATTGGAGAAGGAATAAGCAAAGGTAAAATAAAAACTTTTATTTTTTCTATTTTTAATTAATCTAACAGATAACAGTTTATTTAAAATACTATATGTATTTGTTTTATATAAACATATACATAGTTGCGTATAATTGTATGTAATTATATGTAAATATAATTAAATGTAATATGTAATTATATATCTGTAAAATGAATGACACTAGTGACACAAGGGACAGGAGGGAGGAATTATGATTATTTTGTTATTATAAGGTACTTGCACCACTTGTGAAGCAGAATAGTGTTATTTGAAAGCAGTCTAGGATTAGTTCTAAATGTATGTTGCAAACTCTAGGGGAATCAATAAAAATAAAGTCAAAATAAAATACATATAACTGATATGTTAGGAAAGGAAATAATATGGAATCGTATAAAATGCTCAGTTAAAACCATAAAAGGCATAAAAAGAGTGGAAGATGAAAATAAGGAACAAAAACAAGGGTAATGATGGCTAGCCCGGTGGCATAGTGGTTAAGTTCACATGCTCTGCTTAAGTGACCTGGGGTTTGCAAGCTCGGATCCCAGGCACAGACCTATGTATGACTTATCAGGCCATGCTGTGGTAGTGTCCCATATACAAAATAAAGGAACATCTGTGGCAGAGATGTTAGCACAAAGCCAATCTTCCTCACAAAAAAAAAGGATAATGAATGGAAAATAGTAAAAAATATGGTAGACATTAATCCAGCTATATCAATAATCAATTTACATGTAAAAGGCCTCAATATACTAATAAAAACACAAAGATTGTCACAATGGATCATAAAACAAGACCCAACTATATCTAGTCTACAAAAACCCATTTGAAATATAAAGATATATATTAAAAGTAAGTGAATGGAGAAACATCTACTATACTGCCACTAATCAAAGGAAAATAGAGTTGCTATATTAACTTGAGACAGTAGAATTAAGAGTAAGGAAAGTTATCCAGGATAAAAAGAGGGGCATTGCACAATGAAAGGGGTCAATTATTCATGAAGACGTAATAAATTTTAATATGTATGTGCTACCAACAGTGTGACAAAGTAAATGAGAAAAAAACTGACAGAAACATAAGGGGAAATAGATGAATCAACTATTAGAGATGGAGACTTCAATACCCCTTTAAGAAATGGACAGATACAGCAGGCAGAAAACTAAAGACATGATTGATTTCAAGAGCACCATAATCCACTGGATATAATTGACATCCATCAACTACTTCATCCAACAACAGCAGAATAGAGCTTCTTCTCATGCTCATGTGGTACATTCACCAAGATAGATCACATTCTTGGCCATAAAACACATCTTAACAAATAAAAAAATAGAAATCATACAATGGATACTCTCAGACCTCAATGGAATTAAATTAGAAATAAATATCAGAATGATAGCTTGAAATTCCTAAAATACCTAAGGATTAAACAATAGATTTCTAAATAACACACAAGTCAAAGAAGAAACCTCAAGAGAAATTTTAAAGTATTTTGAAATAATTGAAAATCAAAATACAGTTTATCAAATTTGTGGGAGGCAGAAAAAGCAGTGCTTAGAGGGAAATTTATAGCATTGATTGTATATCTTAGAAAATAAGAAATATCTAAAATTAATAATCTAATCTTCCATCTTATAAAACTAGAGAAAGATGAACAAATTAATACCAAAGTAGGAAGAAGTAAAGACATGACACAAATTAGAGAAGATATCAATAAAATTGACAATAGGAAATCAATAGAAAATGTCAACAAAACCAAATGCTGTTTATTTGAAAAGATTAAAAAAAGAATAAGCCTCTAGCTAGGCTAAGAACAAAAGGGAGAGGAGGCAAACAACTAATATCACAAATGAAAAAGGAGACATCACTAAAATCCCATAGACATTAAAAGAATAATAAAGAAATACTGTGAACAACTCAATGCTCACAAATTTGATAACCTAGATGAAATGGATCAATCCTTAAAGGACACAATCTGCCCAAAGTCACACAAGAATAGACAATCTGAATAGGCCTACATTAATTAAAGAACTGTAATCAATATTTCATAACCTTCTGAAACAGAAGTACCAGGCTCAGATGAGTTTACTAATGTATCCTACTAAACATTTAAGTAAGGAATTGTACTAATTCTCTTCAATCTCTTCTGAAAACAGAGGGAATACTTCTTAACTCATTTTATGAGGCCAGAATTTCCTAATATCAAAAAAAGACATTACAAAAAAAGAAAACTACACATCAATATTTCTCAAGAACACAGATGCACAAATTCTCAACAAAATATTAGCAAATTGAATCCAAGATGTGTAAAAAGAGAATATTTACTATGACCAAGTGGAATTTATCCCAATTCCAATTTAACATTCAAAAATCAATGAATGTAATCCATCACATCAGCAGATTAAAAAAGAAAAGTTACGGGGCCGACCCAGTGGTGCAGCAGGTAAGGTCAGACGGTCCGCTTCTCTGTGGCCCGGGGTTGGCCAGTTCGGATCCCGGATGTGGACATGGCACTGCTTGGCAAATGCCAGGCTGTGGTAGGCATCCCATGTATAAAATAGAGGAAGATGGGTATGGATGTTAGCTCACGGCCAGTCTTCCTCAGCAAAAAGAGGAGGATTGGTGGTAGTTAGCTCAGAGCTAATCTTCCTCAAAAAAAAAAAAAGAAAGAAAGAAAGAAAAGCTATGTGATCATATCAATAGATGCAGAAAAGCATTTTTAAAACTCCAACACTCATTCATGATAAAAATTCTCAGCAACGTAGGAATTGTGGAGAACTTTCTTGCCTTCATAAAAAATATGTACAAAAAAGTACAAATAACATTGTACTTAATGGTGAGAAACTTGAAGCTTTCCTACTAAGATTATCAAAAAAGCAAGGATGTCCCTTCTCACCATTGTTTTTCAACATTGTACTGGAAGTCTTAGCTAATGCAATAAGACAAGAAAATAGAACACATGGATACTTGTTGAAAAGGAAGAAAATAACTTTTATTTTGCAGATAATATGATTATCTATGTTGAAAACCCAAAAGAATTGACTCAAAACTCCTGGAATTAATAAGCAATTATAATAAGGTTGCAGGATAGAATGTTAACATACAGAAGTCAATCACTTTTCTGTATGTCAGCAATTAATAAGTAGCATGTGAAATTCAAAACACATTATCACTTAAATTAGCATATGATACACATAAGTATAAAGTTAACAAACATGTATAAGATCTATATGACAAAAACTACAAAATTCTGACGAAAGAACTCAAAGACACACTAAATAAATGGAGAAATATTCCATGATCATGGATAGGAAGACTCATTATTGTCAAGATGTCAGTTATTCCTAACTTGATCTGTGGATTCAATGTGATCTCAAAGTCCCAGGAAATTTTTGTGGATAATGACAAACCCCTTCTAAAGTTTATATGGAGAGGCAAATGACCAAGAATAGCCAATACAATATTGAAGGAGAAAAATTAAGATGGAGGACTAACAATACCCAACTTCAAGACTTACTATAAAACTACAGTAATCTTTTACATTAAAATTTTGAAAGGCAAAATAGAATAGAAGAAAGCCCAGAAATAGGTTCATATAAATATAGGCAAATGGTCTTTGACAAAGGAGCAAAGGCAATACAATGGCATAAAAATAGTCTTGTCAACAAATGATGCTGGAACGACTGGACATCCACATGGAAAAAAAATGAATCTAGACATAGACCTTGCACTCCTCACAAAAATTAACTAAAAATGGATCACAGGCCTACAGTTTAAATGCAAAATTATAAAAATCCTGAAAGATAACAGGAGAAAAATCTAGATGACCTTGGGTATGACAATGACTTTTTAGATGCAATACCAAAGTCATGGTCCATGAAAGAAAGAATTGATAAGCTGTACTTCATTAAAATTAAAAGCTTCTGCTCTGTGAAAGGCATTGCCAAGAGAATTAAAAGACAAGATACTGACAGAAAATATTTGTAAAACACATAACTGATAAAGGATTTTTATCCAAAATATACAACAAACACTTTAAACTCAAGAATAAGAAAATGAACAACCCAAGTAAAAAATGGGAAAAAGATCTGAACAGACACCTCATCAAGGAAGATATACAGATGGCAAATAAGCATACAGAAAGATGCTCATTCTCATATATCATTAGGGAAAAGCCAATTGAAACAACAATTAAATATTACTAAGTGCTTGCTAGAATAGATAAAATCCACAACATTGACAACACCAAATGTTAGCCAGGATGCGGAGCAAGAGGAGATTTCATTCACTGCTGTTGGGAATGCAAAATGGCACAGCCACTTTCGAGGATGGTTTGGCAGTTTTTTACAAAACTAAATATACTCTTAACATATGATCCAGCAACCCCACTTCTTGATATTTACCCAAATGATTTGAAAACCTATGCCCACACAAAAATCTGAATGTAAATGTTTATAGCACATTTATTTATAATTAGCAAAACTTTGGAGTGGCTTTGATTTCCCTCAGTAAGTGTATGGACAACAAAGCTGGAGTATATCCACACAAAGGGATATTATTAAGTACTAAACAGTGACGTATCAAGCTATGAAAATACACAGAGCAAACTTAAATATATATTACTAAGTGAAAACCAAAAAGCAATATGAAAAGGCTACATGCTATATGATTCCAACTATGTGACTGTGGAAAATGTGAAACTATGGAGACAGTACGTTTCAGTGGTCCAGTGGTTAAGGGAGAGAGGGGGATGAATAGGTGTAACACAGAGGACTTTTAGAGTGATGAAACTCTTCTGCATGTTGGATATATGTCGTTATAAATTTGTCAAAACCCATGGAATATACAACACCAAGAATGAACTCTAGTCTAAATTTTGGGTGATGATGAATAATGATAACTTTGGGACTTTGGATGATAATGACGTGTCCAAGTGCATTGCTTAGTTGTAACAAATTTTCTAGTCTTGTGTAGGATGTGATAGTGAGGGAATCTGTGCATATGTTGGGGCAAGGAGTTTATGGGAAATCTCTATATCCTCTGCTCCATTTTTTTGTGAACCTAAAACTACTGTAAAAAATAAAGTTTATTTTTTTTAAAAAAATTGATTTTAGATAACATATTTCAATACAGAATCTTTGTCCAAAAAATGTTCAGCTCCTTTTAGAAGCCATGAGGTAGAAACAAACAAACAAAAAAACAAAATATTCAACTAGGGGCTAGGAGACCTGAGTCGTTAATACTATATCTGCAACTATTTAGATGTGTGATTTTGGAGACAACATTTAATCTGCTAGGACTCAGTTCTTTTTTTACCCACAAAAGTATAGCATCAGTAGGAGTTATGTAAGGTACTTTCTGACATTAAACTATGAAGTCACAATTCTGAAAAAAAAAATCTTAAATCCTAAAATGTTGCTTCTCCTATCTGATGCTTATTGTTTGTCCAAAGTGTTGCTGTCTAGGTACGTGGGTGAGGTTAAACTTAATCCTTTTACTTCAAAAAGTTTGGTAAGGGAGAAAGATGATATTCTTTGTGAATATGATATAATAAAGGATAATTTCTTAGGATATATTTAGGTTCCCCATTAACCTGCTCTCCCTATCACCAACGGATAGTTGAAAGTTGTCTATATTATATAAAGAGACAGTAAAACAAATCATTATACAAAACCAAGCACATGATCAAACATTTCTTTGAATTTATTTTTGTAATGTTATAGTGCTCAGGCAAATGTTCACTATTTTTAAAGTGGTCATTATATCATATTGACGGTAGCAATAATCAAGATTTATGTTTAAAATATGTAGTTCTTATAAGAATTTCAAAACACTTAGAAGTTAGGTTGTTCATTATGCTTATAATTTTAATAGTCCTTTTGTTCCTGATGAGCACATAATAAGTAGACGTGAGCATTTTGGTTCATTTTAATCATTACAGTTTTGATACATAATTTTTCTTGAAAAACTTTTGTAGCAAATTGAAGCAACATTTATTAATCTGTATTTCAATGAGGTCTTCTTGGTTCACAGCCCTTAGAAAATTGCCTATTTGCGGTTTTTAAATGTTAAGTTTACTTCACAAAGGTATCAATTTGTCACGACAACACTTTCCATTTTCTGTGTATCGAATGTGTGCTCATGAGGTAAATAATCCTCCACTTTCTCACACCAAGCAATTCAGCAAACTGACTGAATTCTAAAAAGTACTGTCACTTGTCTGGAAAGGGTGGGTGTGGGAAGGGAGAAGGAACACAGCATGAATTTAATCAAAAGCTTAAGTAACCCTATTCACTTTTAGAAGGGCACTGTGAAAAACCTGCTTGCAACACTCTTTAGCTCATTTTTTTAAGTAAAGAAAAATACCACAGAAAGAATAGGAAGTCTCCAGCCAATAAAGCACAGAGCATCAGGCCACGTAGAAAGTAAACCCCAACTCCAGGGACAAACTACATAAAAGTATTTTTGAATCTGGGGCAAAATATATGCCATTCTGCAGTCTCCCAAGGCTCAGAGATAGATTGGTACATGGGTGTGCAAGCT
The DNA here is from genome assembly GCF_021613505.1 of Equus quagga. Classification (NCBI taxonomy): domain Eukaryota; kingdom Metazoa; phylum Chordata; class Mammalia; order Perissodactyla; family Equidae; genus Equus; species Equus quagga. Next base: position 52,228,596 of record NC_060276.1, read on the forward strand.
GTATTTTTTGACTGAATTTGACTGCATTTCAGGACAAGGGGTTTTGTTTTGTTTTTAAATCTGTGGTTGTCAATTCTTCACTTAATAAGCATTCATAGTCGGTTATTTACTGTGTGAAGATTGATTCTGAAAGTCCATGCTGAAGAGCTAAACTGAAGGCAAGAAAGGTGAAGCTCAAACGCATCCCTCCTTTTATTTTAAATAAGCTTGATATACGTAGATCGGAGAGTGATGATGACCAGTGGATTTAACAATGCAGAGGCCATGAGTTTGAAAAGAGTAAATGTAGTATAGTGGTTAAGGTGAAACCATAAACGGATTGGATTTAAAATATATTTGGAAAATATGAAGTGAAGACACCAAGTATAAATGTGTTAGAGGGAGGCAAAGAAATGGGTTAATTGCTGGAGGAGGAAATGGAGTACACGTCAAAAACCATACTTCAGCTGCACCACCTCTTCTACTTTATACTGCTTTCTGCTCTTGCAGAAATCTTCAAGAGAATATAGATAAAGGATGGCATTGACTCAGAGCTATGGAAATATGGAATTTTGCCACCTAAAAAACATGATTGAGGTTTTTTGCCTTTTTAAAGGTTTTTTATTCTAAAGTAATACGTATTATTAAAAAATAAAATGTTGCAGCTCCTTATAAAATTAACTATACATTTACTACTTGATCCAGAAATTACACTCCTTAGTATTTATCCCAGAGAAATGGAAACTTGTATTCACACTTATGTTCATAGAAGCTTCATGATAGTCAAAAACTGGATGGTCCTCAATGAGTGAATGGTTAAACAAACTGTATGACAAGTAAACCAGGAAATACTACTCGGCAAGAAAAAAATGAATGATTTTAATACATACTGAACCATTGATACATGCAACAATTTGAATGAATCTTCAGGGAATTATGCTGAGTGAAAAAAAGTTAATCCCAAAATGTTACACACTGAATGGTTCCATTTATGTAATATTCTTGAAAGGCTAAGATTCTAGATTTGGAGAACAGATTAGGAATTGCCTGAGGTTAGGGATGGAGTTGGGGGAAAAAGAGATGAGAGTGGCAATGTAAGGTTAACAAGAGGGATCTTTGTGGTGATAGAACTCCTTTGTATCTGGACTATATCAATATTAATAACAACGTTACATTGTAGTTTTTTTCAAGAAGTTACCATTGGGAGGACTGGGTAAAAGCCACGCCCAACTTCTACATATTATTTCTTATGACCGCATGTGACTGTACAGTTATCTCAAAAAAAACCACTTCAAACAAACTGGTACTCTGGTTACAAAAGTCTGAGAGAGAAAGAAAGAGTGTCTCTACTTAATCACCCCCCCCCCCATAAAAAAGCTTGCAAACTAAGAGGGGAATGCTTTTGTTCTTTAGTATTCTTATACATTGACACATATATTTTGAAATATTATATTTATATGGCTATTTCTTAATATATCTAATTTATCTTAATATATCTATTAGACATATATCTAATATGTCTTCCTTTAGTGATAGGATTATACTATTTTAAAAGGCTTACTTTTAAATACTATTAATTATCTTTCTGCCCAAGAATAATCAATAACTCCAAAAGAAGCCTTTTCAAAAATGTGATTTAATGAAAATGACCAATACCCCTGAACTTTTCTTTCTTAAGAACCTTTCTCATATCTTGTCACTGCCAAGGCAGCTCAAAGAGGAAATAAGAATGTCTAGTGTCTTCAAAATAAACATTGCCAAACACATGAATTTTTATTCCTTAGAAAAAGATGTCAGAGGAAAAGGAGATAAACTCCTTTCTTCTTCACCATCTCTCTCTATCTTTCTCTGCTTCTCTCCCTTCTCTTGTTTTGAAATTTATACCCTCTCATTAGGCAGAAGAAGTATTTAAATAGCTTACAAGGTAAAATATAATGCACAGTAAGACAGGTGCAAACACCAAAGAAATTATATGAAACAGTGATGAGCAACTTATGGCCTGAAGACTACAGGTGGCTTAGCCACCAAATTTCAGGACTACAGAATAGAAAAGTGTGTCCAAATATCTTCTCACCTATGCCCCCACATTAATATTTTAGTGACCATGAGGCGCTGCTTACTTTCTCATTGGCATTTTTTATTTCATATAGTATGCAATCTAAATTGTAAGAATATGCATTTTTACATAGAGTTCAATAAAGCTATTTTTATTTTAAGTGAAAGACTGATGAACATTTTTGTATTTCTCAACTTACCCTTATGTGGAAACCATTGCTCACCAATGTGCTGTAAAGGAAGCAAATGACTAGATACTAACGCATGCTACCAGACTTCTGAGATATGTGGATGGCTTCAACTGATTAATGTATTTGGCTGCAAGGTTTTGGCAGCTGAGCCAAAGAAGGGGCATATTAATTTTCATCTAGTCATTAAAACTTTAGGGAAAAACTACTACATGCAGGTATGCATGAAAGAGTTGACTTTGCATTTTCTAGCTTGCTTTCTATAACTACTTAAAAATATATTTCAACTGAATAAATGAATGCATATCAGAAAGAATGATATTCTCAACTCAAGAGATCTGAAACGAGACCTCACAGTGTTTAATTTAAAAACTATGCTATATGTATTATAATGAGCCAGAAATTAACTAAACACAAAATGGGTGAGTTTTAAAGAAATACAACTAAAAGAAGAAATATTTTCTTTTTTTCTATTATGGCTTTTTTATTATGGCTAATAAAATTGTACACATAAACAGGATAAATTTTATTTTCTGCAAATTATACATCAACAATCCTTACTTAAAATACACAATGTAAAATAAAATACTTTTAAAAACAATTTTCCAAGCAATAGATGATGTTGAGGAGGGGACAAAAGCAAGACTATTTCTTGGATGATGTTAGGTACAGATGTACCTAAGGAAAAAGCTCTCAGATTGCTTATTATGCTCAGAACAAACATTCACAGTAGCTCCTATAAATTTATTGCCCATCCATCTGTCATAGAGTAAATATTCTGGTGTTAGAAAAATGCACAGCTAAACTAAAGCATATTTTAATCATTAAAATATAAATAAATACAAACTCTTTCATAAAAAGCAACTTCAAAGTTTTAGGTAGGCCTTCCTGTACACAATAGCTGAGTTTTTAAACAGATTTTGTTAAAATCAAGCTTTGGTTAATTAAACACATATTATCATTTCTAATCTTATTTTCTAATGGCATTTGATTGGAAGTGGCTTGTAAGTCTTGAATTGCTCTGCTTTGTAGCAATTTTTTTCAGATAGTTAAGGAGCCATAAATAAACATCTTCATATGCCAGGAGACCTGAAAATTTAAAAACAGAACCTTACAATGAAGCATTTTGTAAAACGGAGGATCCCTCTGTAATGAGAATAATGATCCTTACCTGTACCCATTGTTCTGTTTGCTAACTGTAGAATCCACCTATAGGAGATTTCAAGGATGTTTTGAGCTGACACAGGGTGAGCCATAGTGTCAATTAGAATTAGTTCACTCAGTGCACATGACAAATGACAGTATATGATATGATGAGTGTCATCTGTTATGCTCTCTCATTTAATATAACCCTGTTCAGAGCTAAAAACAAAAATCTTTGCTTAGCAAGCTGTTAAAAACTACTGTGTTTTATTTTTCAAATCCTTGTCTCTTAGATTGCTGTTTATTAGTTTAGTATTCTTACTCTTTCCAAATGATAAACCAAATTGTTATCAAAATGACTCTAGTGTTTATTTGCTATAAGAATGCAAACCCTAATAAGTTATCTCAGATCAAGATATAGGTATAAGGGCAGTATTTAATGCTAAAGCTGGATGAGAACTTTCTCATTCTGTGCAAGACTTAATATATTTACCCCTCCCATAATATACAGGTTACACGAAGTCTATGTGCAACTCATCTGCATATAGATCACATTTCCAACTACTGTTGCTCTACAGATTTCAAGTTGCAAGCATATATATTAATGAAACATATGTACTGTTAAGGTCCTAGAAAGACGTTTGTTCAACTTTAGTTGACGAATATTGCCCCTTTGGGATGATGCATCTGATCATAACTGGCACCTTGAAAATTTTTCCTTTAGTATAGATTCAAAGTGAGGATATATTTTCACTCCTCTATTTTTCATCTACTTTTTCTCTACTAATGTTACTGTGCTCAGGAATTGTCTCTTAGACAGGACCCCAACCTTAAGCTTTCCCTAGCAGTTTGCCCACCTAGCATGAAACATGCCAGCATAATTGGAATGGACACACATCTTTCTGAATGGATAATTGAGCCTGACTAGTGTTAGTTAACATATTTCCCTCCTTCATTAAACCTCCATGAAGGTTTTTATTATCTTTGTTATAATTTTTTTGTAAAATGGATGACGACTTTAGGGGGGCCGGCCCGGTCTCACAGTGGTTAAGTTTGCACATTCTCCTTTGGTGACCCGGGCTTTGCCAGTTCAGATCCTGGGTGCGGACCTATGCACTGCTTGGCACGCCATGCTGTAGCAGGCATCCCACGTATAAAGTAGAGGAAAGTGGGCACGGATGTTAGCTCAGGGCCAGTATTCCTCAGCAAAAAGAGGAGGATTGGCAGCAGATGTTAGCTCAGGGCTAATCGACCTAAAAAAAAAAAAATGGGTGACGACTTTAGAAAAATATGTTCCAGTTTTGTTGTGTCTATTTTAATATTTGATATTAAGAATGGAATCTGTTATTACAACTCTTTTTTTAAAAAGTGATTAATCACATAACACTGACAAAGTGGTATAGGATTCCCTAAACAATATTGAAGAAATTATCCACTTTTGCCCAGTTTAACTTATGAATTCTAATAAATGCACTCAGAAAAATACTTTTACTCATAACACAGTACATTACTGCAGTCTTCTTATGCCATATTTTCTAAACTCCTCTAAATATCTCATGGCAAAAGATAACATGAAAAAAGAGCAATAATCATTTATACTATTCTTTTGTTCTTGGGATAATGTGAATTAAAAGAAACTTTTCAGTTGCTACAAATTTATATTTTACTGAATGATATCATGTTTTTAATGTTTCTTTTGTATTGAAATATAGTTGGCATACAATATTGAGTTAGATTCAGGTGTAAAACATAGTGATTCAACATTTATATACATTATGACATGATCACCCTGATAAAACTAGTAACCATCTGTCATCATACAAATTTATTAATATATTGTTGACTGTGTCCCAATGCTGTATATTACATCCCATCACTGATTTATCTTATGACTGTAAAATTGTACCTCTTAATCCCCTTCACCTATTTCAAGCTTCCCCCAAACCCCCTCCCATCTAGCAACCACCAATTTGTTCTCTGTATCTGAGTCTGATTCTCTTCTCTTTGTTCATTTGTTTTTGTTTTTTAGGTTCCACATATGTGAAATCATGGCATTTGTCTTTCTTTGTCTGACTTATTTCACTTGGCATAATACTTTCTAGATCTATCCATGTTTTCACAAATTTCAGGATTTCATTCTTTTTATGGCTGAGTAGTATTCTATTGTTTATGTGTGTATATATATATATATATACACACATACCATGCCTTTTTTTTTTTATCTATGCATCTGCTGATGGGCACTTAAGATTGGTTACAAAGGCTGGCTGTTGAAAGCAATGCTGCAATGAACCTAGGGCTGCATATATCTTTTCGAATTGATGACTTTGTTTTCTTTAGATAAATACCCAGAAGTGGAATTGTTGGTTCTTATAGTAGTTTTATTTTTAATTTTTTCAGGAACCTCCATACTGTTTTCCACAGTTCTTGCATCAATTTACATTCCCATCAACAGTGTAGGAGGGTATTCTTCTTTCTACATTCTTGCCAACACTCGTTATCTGTTGTCATTTTGATAATAGGCATTATGGCATCTGTGAGGTTATAATCTCATTTCAATTTTGATTTGCATTTCTCTCATGATTAGTGATGTTTAGCATCTTTTCATGTGTCTATTGGCCATCTGTATGTCTTCTTTGGAAAAATACCTACTCAGATACTCTGCCTACTTTTTAATTGACTTTTTTTTTAATATCAAATTGAACCGGTCCTTTATATATTTTGGATATTAACCCCGTATCAGATATGTCGTTTGTAAATATATTCTCCCATTCACTAGGTTGTCTTTTCATTTTGTTGGCCATTTCCGTTGCTGTGCAAAAGCATTTTAGTTTGATGTAGTCCCATTTGTTTATTTTTACTTTTGTTGCCCTCGCCTGAGGAGACAGATCCAAAAATACATCCTTAAGATTGATGTCAAAGAGTTTACCAGTTATGCTTTCCCCGAGGAGTTTTATGGCTTCAGGTCTTACATTTAAGCCTTTAATACATTTTGAGTTTATTTTTCTATATAGTGTAAGAGAGTGGTCCAGTTTCGTTCTTTTGCAAGTATCTGTCCAATTTTGCCAGCACCATTTATTGAAGAAACTGTCTTTCCCCCATTGTATATTCTTGCCTCCTTTGTCATAGATTAATTGACCATGTCAGTGAGGGTTTACTTCTAAGCTCTCTATTTTGTTCCATTGACCTGTGCGTCTGCTTTTCTGCCAATACTATGTTGTTTTGATTACTATAGCTTTGTACTATAACTTGCAATCAGGGAATGTGATTCCTCCAACTTTGTTCTTTTTTTCAGGATTGCTTTGGCTATTTGGGGTCTTCTGTGCTTCCATACAAATTTTAGGATTTTTTGTTTTATTTCTGTGAAAAATATCACTGGGATTTTGATAGGGATTGTGTTGAATCTGTAGATTGCTTCAGGTAATATGGATATTTTAACAATGTTAAATCTTCAAGTCCATGAGAATGGAATAACTTTCCCTTTCTTTGTGCCTTCTTCAATCTCATTCAAAAATGTCTTATAGTTTTCACCCTCCTTCTTTTGGCTGCCATTTGCTTAGAGTATCATATTCCATCCCTTCACTTTGAGACTATGTTTGTCTTTAGAGCTAAGTCTCCTGGAGGTAGTGTATAGCTGGGCCTTGTTTTTTAATCCTCCCAGCCAATCTGTGTCTCTTGATTACTGAATTGGATCCATTTACATTTAGGGTAATTACTAATATATCAAGACATTACTGCCATTTTATCTTTTGTTTTATTGTTGCTCTATATCTCTATTTTTTTCTTATTCCACGTGTTTTTTTCTGCCATTTCAGTTTGGTGGTTGTCTGTGATGTTTTTCTAAACTTCCTCTTTTGTGCGTGTGTGTCTCTACTCTGAACTTTTCTTTTGCAGTTACTATAAAGATTGCATAAAATGCTTCATAGAGAAGATAGCTCTTTTTCTGCTGATTGTATCTAACCTTCATTTGCCTTTACAGGTTCTGTCCTTTTCCTCTTTCCCTTTTATGTTTCAGTTGTCATAAATTATCCCCTTTTATGTTGTGAATCTGTCACCAAATCAATGCGCTTATTGTTATTTTTAATATTTTCTCTTTAACATTTATGTTATAATTAAATGTATAACAACCTATTCTGATGTAGAGTTGCCATTTTGTCTGTCAATTTATCACCTTGCTCAAAGTTTTGTATACCTTTGCCTTTTCCTTTCAGGTAGGAGAGCTCCTGTCATCATTTCTTGTAAGGCAGGTCTAGTGGCAACGAACTACCTTAATTTTTGTTTGCCTGGAAAAGCGTTTATTTTTCTTCATATTCAAAAGATAACTTTGCTAGGTAGACTATTTTGGCTGACAGTTTTTATCTTTCAATATTTTGAATATATCATTCCACTGTCTCCTGATCTGTAGAGTTTCTGTTGCAATATCTACTGATAGCCTAATGGGCATTCCTTTGTCTTTTTTCCCTTGCTGCCTTTAAAATTCTTTATCATTGATTTTGGCAGTTTTACTATAATGAGTCTTGGAGAAGATTTTCTTACATTGAGATAATTGGATGTTCTATTCATTTCATATCCAGTTCCTTCCCCATGTTTGGGAAGTTCTCAGTTACTATTTCTTTAAATAAGCTCCCTGTTCCCTTGTCTTTCTGTTCTCCTTCTGGGAAACCCATTATCCTTATTTTGCCTTTTCTAGTGGAGTCATATAGTTCTGGTAGTTTTTTTCCTTTTTTTTTACTCTTAATTCTTTCTACCTGAATCATTTCTACATTTCTATCTTTGAGCTTGCTAATTCTCTCTTTCATCTGGTCTGCTCTATTTCCAGTGCTTTTAATGCACTCTTCATCTCATTTGTTGAGTTCTTTAGCTCCAGAGTTTCTGTCTGGTGCTTTTTTGGAGTTTCAATCTCTTTGGTAAAGTATTCTTTATGTTCCTTAATTTTATTCTTTAGCTCATCGAACTGCCTTTCTGAGTTTTCTTGTAGTTCATTGAGTGTCTTTATGACACCTATTTTGAATTCTCTATCAGTTACATAAAAATTTTCTATGAGTTTAAGTTTGCTTTCTGGAGAATTATCTCTTTTTTTGGTAACACTTTACTGTGTTTTTCCTGGTGCTTGCAGAGGTGTTCCTCTAACAGAACATTTGTAGTAGCAAAAACGTTTCTTGTTTAGGTAAGGCTTTGTTTACTTTTGTTCTAACAGTTCAACAGATTGGTCATTAGAAGTACATTTTGTTGTTGTTTTTCAGTAAGTGGCTCTATAACACAAGTTTTGATTTCTCTTAGCTGAGCTGCCTCTGCTTATATTTGAGAATTGGCACTTGCCTCTCTCCACTGTCTCTGCCAGAAATGTCAATGGTGCCCTTGTTTCTGCTTGCACCTCTGGAGTTGCTGGTTCTTTGCTGCTGCAGGTGTTACTGTTGTTGTTGGCATCACTGATTATGGTACCAGGATGGTGGACGTCTCTATTACATCCAGGGCCACCTGGGTCACAGGCACCAGTGTCACATTGGGGGGAGGTAGGTGATGGTGGAGCAGGGTTATGGGTGCCTCTGCTGCATCTGGGGTTGCCAGCTTCATGGGGGCCACTGCCTCAGTGGGGATTGGAGGTCAGAGTCATGGTTTCCATGGTGGCTGGAGGGACTAGGTTCCCTGGGGCTGTGGGCTAAGCTTCCAGGGCCATGATGTGCCCATAGTTCTGCCTCCTCTGTGTGTTCCAATCCACCCACCTTCAGGTGTACAGATGTGTGGAGCTCTCTAGCATCCTGGTGTGTTGGCCAGAGGAACATTTCTTGAGTTATGGATGTTTTCCTAGTTGTAGATTGAAGTGAAGAGAAAAAGTGAGTGTCTCACACTTCCATGATGCTGACACCTTAATCAAGTTTTAATATTCAAATTTTAGTTTCTTTCTACACAGCATCGTCTTTTACCATGGATTTTATTGATGGTGTTTACTATTGTAAAACTATTGTGATGAATATCCTTTACATAAATTTATTTGCATAATTCTGATTGTTTCTTTAGAAAAAAATGCTTGGATATGCAATTACTAGATCAAATTCTATGGACAATATGATTGCAGATGCATAGTTCTGAATTGCCAAAATTTTACTACCAAAATCAGTCTATGATAGTATCTCATTTCCACATCAAACATGGGAGGGTCATCAGGGTTGTGTAAAGGTAAAAAATATTGTACTGCTGTTCTGATTTACATTAATGTAATTATAAATGAGAAAATATTCATATTTCCTGAAAACTTGTCTACCTCCTTTTGTGAATGGCTTTATCCTGAATATTTTTGGGGCATTGACATTTATAGTTAAGGTATGATTCAAGGTGTTTGAAAATTAGGGCTGGCCTTAGGATTAGTGGGGTAGCATGCTACATATGTTCATTCATTTCAGAGCTTCTGGAAAATTTAACTGCCATAAAATAGATATACAATTGCTATGGTAGACATCTAAAATTCTAAGATGATCTTGCAAGATTCCAAGTCTGTGTGTACACATACCTCTGCCAGTTATTAAGTAAAACACTAATCTAGATACTACTATGAAAGGATTTACCAATGTAATTAGGTTTCCAAATCAGTTGACTTTAAGATAGGGAGATTATCCAGGTGGGCCTGATCTAATTATGTGAGCACTTTAAAAGTAGTGAGATTCCTCTGACAGGTTACAAAAGAGGAAATTAGACCTTTGAAGTATGGAAAGAATTTGATGTACCCTTGTTCACTTGAAAATGGAGGGGCTACATGGAATGGAATGTGGATGGCTTCTAAGAACTAAGAGTGGCCCCTGGCTTACAGACAGCAAGGAAACAGGAACCTCAGTCCTACAACTGCAAGGAGATAAATTCTGCTATCAAGAATGAGCTTGAAAGCATAGTTTTACTCAGAGCCTCCACATAAAAATTCAACTTGGCTGACACCTTGATGAAGAGCCTGGCTCCAGGCTGAAATCCTATATGTGATCTTCCAGGTCTGTCCATAGACAATTACAAAGACTTTACTGGAAGGTCTTATGGGGCAAGAGTTGCACTCCCCATCCTAGACTTGGTACATAGCCATTGCATTACTGTCTGTAGAGGAAGCTGCAGTCAATGGCTGAGGGATCCTGGGCTGGCCATGCTCGTATACATATCTGCATTCCTAACACAGATGCCTCCATTCAGAAGTCTCCTTATTGGGGGAAGCCTCAGTTGAGTACTTTTCAGGCACCTCGACCAACAATTCCTTATGAGGGAGCCTTGGCCAACCTGACTCAGTACTTTTCAACTCCTAGCCCTTACTCCTTTTATTATCCCTCATTCCCTAGGACCATAAAAATCACAGGAGCTTTTTGTTCAGGACCTTCATCAGTGAGAAAAATTTTCCCTAGCTGTGTTGGATGTCTCTTGACCCTCACTCGGTATAGTTCTACAGAGAAAAATGAAATAGGGATAGCCAACACTAGCATCCTTTTTGGCTTCTTGCTTATGCTATCACAGTAAGTGAATTAAAGCTTGATTGCTTCTTTGATTTGGTTCGTTGTCCTAACCAACCACCTCAACACTTGGCAGCTGTTGTCATTTGATTTTAGTTTTTTGATACCCTGAACGCAAAACCTATTCACATCATGTTGGACTTCTGACCCACATATATCTGTGAGACAATAAACGAGGGCTATTTTAAGCCAGGAAGTTTTTAATTTGATATAAGGCAATAGAAAACTGACACAACTGCTCTTTGAATAATAATATTTAACTTGATTGTTGTGAGATATCACATATGTAAAGCTCTTTGTATATAGAAAGTATTCAAAAACTATTAGCTCACCACTTCTTTATGTGAAAATATAGCAAACAACAGACTTTGTGGTGAAATTGAAGGCCTCCTCCAAAATATTCTGTCCTTGTATCTTCCTCATTAGTCATTCTTTCGAATATATGTACTGAAAACTTCAGGTGAAATTTTTCTTTCCTAATTTAAAAAGAGCAAATCATCATAGGTGACTTTCAGGTCCTAAATATTCTCAAGGTTGTTTCTGAAAAACAATAAAATAAAAGGTGCTAAGGGAAAATAAAGTCAGGTCAATAACATAGTTGCTGAAGGTGAGTTTGGAGAAGAAATTTATGAAGATAAGAAAAGTATGAAGAGGCACTACAAAGCTTCATCAGAGATGATGTCAATGAAAATGGTGGAGCAAAGAATTTCAAAACTCTTCCCTTCCATGAAAGTAATAAAAAATGGGCAAAAAACTCTGTCTTTGTCAACCTTTTCAGTGTCTGTAAGCTAACCATTAGCTTGCAGCAACCAAGAGAATGCTTAATCAAGAAAAGCTGGCTGAATCTCAGTAAGACAATTGCCTAACTCAGAATCTCTCAGTGATGGAGTGGCTCCCTGTGAGAGCATATCCTGAAAACTTTTACACTCAAATATATTAGTCACTGGTACCTGGGACAATGGATAACAGTTGGGGAAAACAATAGACTAACCAAAAAACTTAGAATGAAAACTTAAAATCAGATTCTTTGGACAATAAGGGCTTTGAAAAAGCTCAGACATATTCTTAGCAATCTAGAAGGCTGCAGAGATGCCCAAAGTTGTGCTCAGGAAAGACCTGAGAAAGCCTTAAGCTCTCAACTGCATTACCTTCATGGTCTGTGCAAGCACTACGTCAGGGCTAAAGCAGATTTATAAACTTTCTAAGTGTTGAAGGTGTTCCCCCAAAAACACAAAGAGCCCAACTGAAAAAACACAGATATTTTGCGTTTCACATATTTAAGGACGCCTGTCTTAAATCATTAGCTGACTACTAATCTAACAGAGCAAACACTTCAGTATCCACACATGACAAAGAATACAGGCATTACAAAATTAATTCAGAAAAATCGCTAAACAAACAAGTCATGTAACAGCAGCTACAACAAGCAGCATAAATCCCAAGATAGGAAGAGAATGAAATTTTCAGGGTTGCCACATTACAATATACAAAATGTACAGTTTTCAGCAAAAAGTACAAGGCATTCAAAGAAAAACAGTATGGCCCATACACAGGGAAAAAAAGCAAATAACAAAAACTTTCCCAAGAAAGCCTTAATATTGGACTTTCTAGACAAAGGCTTAACTATTTTAATTATGTTTAAATAGCTAAAGTAAACCATGTCTAAAGCCCTAAAATAAATCATGAGAATACTGTCTTATGAAATAGCAAATATCAATCAATAAATGGAGAATATAAAAAAATTATCAGTAGAGAAATCAATAAGTAGACATTATAAATAAATATTATGGTAGTGAAAAAGTATAATAAGTCAAATATGTTTATGGTCAGTTGATTTTCCTTAAGGGTGCCAATGCCATTCAATGGCAAAGAATAATGTTTCAATAAATGATGCTGGGACAACTGTATATCCACATGCAAAAGAATGAGTTTGGGCCCCTATCTCAAATAATATACAAATACTAACTCAAAATAGATCAAAGACCTAAACATACTAGCTAAAACTATAAAAATCTTAGTAGAAAAACAGAGAAGTAAAACTTTGTAGCCTTGGATTAGGCAATAGTTTCTTAAAATGACAGTAAAAGTACAAGCAAGAAAAGAAAAAATAGAAAGTTAGGGTTCATCAACGTTAAAAACTTTTATGCATCAAAAGACACTATCAAACAAGTGAAAAGACTATCTACAGATTGGAAAAAGAATATTTTTAAATCATATATCTGATAAGAGTCTACCATCCAGAATACATAAAGAACGCTCAAAACTTAGAAATGAAAAGACAAAAACAGGCATTACATAATGATGAAGGGGTCAATTCAACAAGAAGATATAATATTTGTAAATATATATGCACCCAACATAGAAGCACCTAAACATACAAAGAAAATATTAACAGACCTAAGGGAAGAAATTGACAGCAATACAATAATAGTAGTGGACTTTAATAACACACATCAATGGATAGATCATCCAGATGGAAAATCAATAAGGAAACATCAACTTAAATGACATATTTGACCAGATGGACTTAATAGATATATAGAGAACATTCCATCCTAAAACTTTAGAATATACATTCTTTTCAAATGTATATAGAACATCCTCCAGAATAGATAACATATTAGGGCACAAAACAAGTCTTAATAAATTTAAGAAGACTGAAATCCTCTCAAGCGTCTTTTCAGAAAATGGAAATCAATCACCAAAAGAAAACTGGAAAAATCACTAATATGTGGAGATTAAAGAACAAGCTACTGAACAATCAATGCGTCAACAGTGAAATCAAAGAAGAAGTCAAAAAATAACTTGAGACAAATGAAAATGGCAACACAATATACTAAAATCCATAAGATGTAGCAAAAGCAGTTATAACAGGGAAGTTCATTGCAATACAGGCCTACCTCAAGAAAAATCTCAAATAAACAATCTAACTTTACACTTAAAAGAACTAGAAAAGAAAGAGAAAATGAAGCCTAAAGTTAGCAGAAGGAAGGAAGTAATAAAGATCAGAGCAGAAACAAATGAAATAGACTTAAAAAAATAAAAAAGATAAATGAAAACAAGTGTAAGTTATCTAAAAAGCTAAACAAAATTGAGAAACTTTCAGCTAGACTCACCAAAAAAAAATGTGGGCTCAAATAATGAAATCAGAAATGTAAGAGGATAAGTTAAAACTGATACCACAGAAATACAGAAGGTCACAAGAGACTACTAGGAACAATTATACACCAACAAATTGGACAAGCTAGAAAAAATTGATAAATTTCTAGAAACATACAATCTTCCAAGACTGAATCAGGGAGAGAAAGAAAATCTGAATAGACTGATTACTAGTAAGGAGGTTGAATCATTAATAAAAAAATCTTCCCAAAAAAGTCCAGGACCAGACAGCTTCACTGGTGAATGCTATCAAACATTCAAAGAAGATTTAATAGCTGTCCTTCTCAAACCCTTCCAAAAAACTGAAGAGGAGGAAATGCTTCCAAACACATTTTATGAGGCCAGAATTACCCTGACACCGAAACCACACAAGGATATCACAAAAAAAGAAAATTGCGTGCCAAAATCCTTGATGAGTACAGATGGAAAAATCTTCAACAGCATATTAGCAAACCAAATACAACAGTACATTAAAAGGATCATACACCATAAAAAAGTGAGATTTATTCCAGAGATGCAAGGATGTTTCAACATCCACAAATCAGTCAATGTGATATACCATGTTAACACAGTGAAGGATAAAAATCATATGATCATCTCAATAGATGCAGAAAAAGCATTTGACAAAATTCAACAACCATTTATGATAAAACCTCTAAATAAAGTAGATAGAGAAGGAACGTACCTCAATATAATAAAGGCTATATATGACAAACCCACAGTTAACATTATCTCACTGGTGAAAAGCTGAGAGCTTTTCCTTTAAGATCAGGAGCAAGACAAGCACGCCCACTCTCACCACTTTTATTCAATATAGTATTGGAAGTCCCAGCCAGAGCAATTAGGCAAGAAAAAGAAATAAAAGGCATTCAAATCAGAAAGGAAGATGTAAAACTGTCACTATTTACAGATAACATGATGCTATACATAGAAAACTCTAAAGACTCCACTAAAAAACTTTTAGAATAAATAAATTCAGCAAAGTTGCGGGACACAAAATCAATATACAGAAATCTATGGCATTTCTATACAGTAATAACAAAGTATCAAAAGGGAAACTTAAGACTACAATCTCATTTACAATCACATCAAAAAGAATAAAATATCTAGGAATAAATTCAAGCATGGAGATAAAAGAACTGTACACTGAAAACTATAAAACATTGATGAATGCAATTGAAGAAGACACAAATAAATGGAAAGATATTCCATGTTCATGAATCAGAAGATTTAATATTGTTAAAATGTCCATACCATCCAAAGCAATCTACAGATTCAATGCAATTCCTATCAAAATTTTATGGTGTTTTTAACAGAACTAGAACAAATAATTCTAAAATTTGTATGGAACTGCATAAGACCCTAAATAATCAAAGCAATCTGGAGGAAAAAAAGAGCAAAACTAGAGGCTTCTGCTCCCTGATTTCAAACTATGCTAAAAAGCTACAGTAAACAAATAGTATGGTATTAGCATAAAAACAGACAGACCAATGGAGCATTAGAGAGGGCCCAGAAACAAATCCATACATATATATGGAAAATTAATTTATGACAAAGGAGCCAAGAATATACAACGAGGAAAGGATACCCCCTTCAACAAATGATTTTGGGAAAACTGGACAGTGACATGCAAAAGAACGAAACTAGACCACTATCTTACACCACACACTAAAATTAACTCAAAGTGGTTGAAAGACTTAAATGTAAGACCCGAGGTAATAAAACTCCTATAGGAAAACATAGGCCACAAGCTCCTTGACATTAGTCTTAGTGATGTTTTTTGGATCTGACTCCAAAGACAGGGGAAACAAAAGCAAAAATAAATACATGTGACTCCATCAAACTAAAAAGCTTCTGCACAGTGAAGGAAACTGTCAGCAAAATAAAAAGTCAACCCACTAAATGGGAGAAGATATTTGTAAATCACATATGTGATAAAGAGTTAATATCCAAAATATATGAAGAACTTATTCAACTCAACAACAAAAAGCAAACAACCTGATTAAAAAGCAGACAGTGAATCTGAATAGATATTTTTCTAAAGAAGACATACAAATGTACATAAAATATATGCTCAACATCACTAATTATCAGAGAAATGCAAATCAAAACTAAAATGAGATATCATATCACACGTTAGAATGGCTATAATCAAAAAATACAAAAAATAACAAGTGTTGGATAGGATGTGGAGAAAGGGGAACCCTTGTACCCCGTTTGTAGAAATGTAAATTGGTGCAGCCACTACGAAAAACAGTATGGAGATTTGTCAAGAAATTAAAAATAGAACTACCATACCTTCCAGTTATCTCACTTTTGAGTATTTATTCAAAGAATACAGAAACACTATTTGAAAAGATATAAGCACTCGTATGTTCATTGCAGCATTATTTACAATAGCCAAGATGTGGAAATAACCTAAGAAGATGTGGTATATATACACAATAAAATACTACACATCCATAAAAAAGAGATAAATCTTGCCATTTTTGAAGACATGGATGAACCCTCAGGATATTATGCTAGGTGAAATAAATCACACAGACCAAGACAAAAACTGCATGATTTCACTTATACATAGAATCAAAAAAACAAAATAAATGAACAAACAAAACAAAAATAAACTCAGATACTGAGAACAGATTGGTGGTTATCAGAGTGGAAGGGGGTTGGGGAGTGAGTAAAATGGGTGAAGGGGGTCATTTGTATGGTGATGGGTGGTAACTAGACTTATGACGGTGATCACGGTATAATGTTGTATACCTGAAACTTACATATCATTATAGACCAATTTTGCCTCAATAAAAAAAGACAAAAAAAATTTTAAATGAGTAAAGGAATTAAATAGACATTTATCCAAGACAGATATGTAAGTGACCAAGAAGCATATGAATAGATGCTGAACATCATTAGTCATTAGGGAGATGCAAATCAAAACCACAATCAGGCACCACTTTATACTTACCAGGTTAAATAACATCAAAAAGCAGAAAATAGCAAGTGCTCATGAGGAAGTGAAGAAATTGGAACCCTCGTGTATTGCTGGTGGGAATATAAAATGGTGCGGCTGATGAGGAAAGCTATTTGGCTGTTCTTCAAAAAGTTAAACATAGAGGTATCATATGACTCAGCACGTCTACTCCTAGGCATATACTCAAGAGAATTATAAACATATGTTCCCATGAAACTTGTACACAAATGCTCAGAGTACCATTATTGAGAATAGCCAAGAGGTGGAAACAACCCAAATATCTATCAACTAATAAATGGTTAAACATAATGTAGTATATTCATACAATTGAATATTATTCAGCCATAAAAGTTGGTGAAGCACTGACACTTGCTACAACATGGATGAAGCTTAAAAGATTTAGGCTAACTCATAGGTGGTAATTAACATATAGACAAAGAGAACTGATCGGTGGTTAACAGGGGAAAGGGGGGGTGGGGGGAGGGCACAAAGGGTGAAGTGGTGCACCTACAACATGACTAACAATAATGTACAACTGTAATTTCACAAGGTTGTAAGCTATCATAATCTTAATAAAAAAAAAGATTTAGGCTAAATTAAAGTAGCCAGATTAAAAAAGGTCACATATTGTTGGGTGACATCTTCCACAATAGTCAAATCTGTAGAGACAGAAAGTAGATTAGTGGTGCCCAAGGTCTGGGGTTGGTGCGAGGGCTGGGGGAAATAAGGAGTGAATGCTTAAAGTATATAGCATTTATTTTAGGAGCATTGAAAATGTTCTGGTACTAGATAGTGGTGATGATTGCACAACATTTGAAATAAATATGCTAAAAAGACACTAGATTTTATGCTTTAATATGGTTAAAATGGTGAATTTTATTTTATGTAACTTTTCATTCAATTAAAAAAACTTAATCAGAAAAGTAGGATGCAGCATGTTATTTGTGCAGAAATTTATCTCCAACCTTCCATACTGACATCAAATTATTAATTATTAGAAGGGCTTGTAATTTCAATATAAATATAAAAATATAGGCAACGTGTATACATATATTAATTTTATTCATATGTATGTCTGAGTCTTTGAAAGAAAGCACTCCTAGCACCCTGAATAAATAATAAAAATTGTGATGCTGCTAGCATGACTTTCTAAGGAAAATTTTTATGTTTAATCACAAATCAAGCTCTTTATCTTATAAGGTAAAAAAATAAGATATCTCAGAAAATTTACAAACTGCAGGCTGTGTCCATTTATTAAATACTTCATAGATAATGAGTAAAAATTTATCATTTATGACAAATTTGCAGGTGCTCCTATGGAAATCAGTAATTTGAACAGTATTTACTTTTCAAGCTTTTTAGAAATAATTGATCAAATGTGAACTCTATAAATTCCCTTCAAATATTTATAGAGATAGAAAAATTATAAAGAGTTAACTATGTTCTTTTTTCTGAGCGCATGTGTGACATGCATATGTTTGGAGAATTAGGGGTGTTTTATGTTTTAATATATTCACACAATTGTAATGCAGCTACATAGAGATAATCTGTCTCATGTATTTTATTATATTTACATTGTTTTAAAAATATACGCTAGTTTCTAAGTTTAATTTCTTCAATCTTAATTTCCTTTTCCTAGTAAGATATACAGAACATTTTTAATTTTCTGCTTTTGTAATAATACTGTACTTAAAGTCTGATGACAGTCTCTGTCACCTCTTCGTTTAATGATTAAGTGAGATAAAAGTATAAGAATAGTTTATAAAATTTAGTACAAATTGTAGTCTTTTACTAAAAGTGGTGGAAATTCCCTGAATCATAAACTCCTAGAATGTTCGAGGTGAGAAAGTATCATAAATATCATGCAGCTATCTAAACATTCTCATTCTATACATGAGAAAACAAGGTGTAAAGAGTCAATGTCATGTGACTTCTCAAGACTCTTTTCAATTATACCACAGGTCTCTTTCCAAACTTTCCATAAAACAGTTTGTACGAATATTAGTTACCACAACTTGAATCTCATGACTTGTATGTTTAGTAAATTGTAAGAATTAAGGTACAGTTAAAAGAATATAGCCTCTTGATCAAGACAGACACGGGTTACATTCTTGCTTAGGCATTTCTTAGCTGTGTGTCTTTGGCCAATTTGCAGGAACTTTTAAAATTCCACTCTTCTCATTTCTAAATTGGGGGTAATAGTAATTTTTCATTTTATGGTTGTTTTGGAGATTATGGTAGATAATGTAGGCAAAGCACCTGGCGCTTATCAGAGCTTCATTTAGTGGGAGCTAGCATTTCATAACTTCCCCTACTACTGAATCACTCAATAGTTTTGATCCACTGATATATAGAAGACAGCCTCAAGATTCATAGCCTAGTTCTTTGTTTAGGGTGGCATTAACTTTAGAACTTTAACATTGTACTAATGAACTCTCTTCCATGAGAAAGATCAACTATTGTTACAGTCTGGCTCCAAATTTTTGGCAGGTGTTCCTTATGTCCCCGTCATTGATTACATTGTCGTTTACCAGATATAGCCAATATATAGGCCCCTTTTATAAGAAAAAATGCTCATTCACATTCAAGTCACATCTTTAAAGTCTAGAAGTAGTCAGGCAACTTAAGGCCACCTGTAAACCTCTTCACACAACTAGCCTAACTTTTTGAATTGAAAGTTTTACCGTTAAATTTAGATGCTTACTCAAAAAGAACCAAGTTAAATAGCTTATGCTATTTTGAAACAGTTTATCCATTATTTTGAATGAATTTCCTGTGTTAATTAAGTGACATCCTTTTCTCTTAGGCGATAGATGGCTACAATATTAAAGGGTTGTTGATGTAACAATCAAATCTGAGAAGAATTTAGTAAAATAAATAGTACCAAATGTAGGTGTTTCAGCCAATACTAGGGTAAATACACACAAGATGCAGCGAACAGGGGAGAGGAAATACAGATAATGAGTCAAAATAAAAGTACAAATATTTATTACACATTTATGATCTTTGTCACCACCTCTATTCTAACTTCACCAAAATATTTTCTGGGCCCCCTGAAACACTTACTTTTAAAGAACTTCACTTTGACGGGGTTATTACAAGGACCATAAAATAAAAAGCTATTAAAATGAGAATATGTGCTTTCATAATTCCTGTCCTATGTGCTTCCACTGTTGCATTATCCCGCACAGGGTTAGTAAATATACACATATACACACACATACGTGCACACACACACACAAACTACTAATTCAAGTAGATAATCATTCTTTCCTAAAGTTAGGAGAGCCAAACTGACCAATAGTTTATGAGGCTCAGTTATGCTGAATTGGGATTCTTCAAATATTGTTTACCTCTTTTAATTATTAGTCCTTTGCATGGATTCAATTAAGATGATCAAGAAATTTGTACATTTTTGGTATAAGCACATTTGTGGTCGCGTGATCCGATGAGACCAAGGATAGTGTTGCCCATATGCATAAGAGATAATGAGGAATCTTTTCTCCATGTTCATTTGCAAGTCTCCAAAGTAGTTTCAAAACCTATTTTTAAAATGATATCTAGCAGATGCAAATTATAAACTGACATATTGAATTTTAAACTTTTAGCAGTGACATAAAACAAAATCGTCTGAGGTATTGAGGGAGAATAAACTGATGCCTCTTCTGTGTAACGTAATCCTGATTTTATCAATATATTAGGGTCTTTGACACCAAGTTACACTATATAACAATATGTATGGTATGTATTTTTACGCCTTTTTTTGTTCTGAGCAATTTATTGATTTCATTCTTAGCTACAAATTGCATGAAGATGACAAAGACATCTCTTAAGGATGAGGTGCAAAACTTAGTAATTAAACTTTGTACAGTATATTATATAGATCATAAACACAAAAAATGAAGTTCCAGCACAGCAAAATTATTTCTACCCTTTCAAAATTTGGAAGTATTTTTGTTCTAATTCTTGTCATGCAATATGTGTTTACATTAGTTGTAAAATATAGAACATGAAAATGTGAAAACAAAGATCACTTGCAATTCAATAATCCCACTAGGATGATATAACCACTGACAAGATCTCACACACACACACACACACACACACACACACATGCGCACGCACACCTCTATTACTACAATTAAATATATACCCATTTGAAAGTCTCTTGATACATAGTGACCATATGTTCTGTAAAAGAATTGTATTTATTTGAAAACCCACAAGCAATATGTGTATCTTTCTTCACACCTTCACCTAATCTGAGTAAGTTTTTAAATGTCTACAAATTTAATAGCAAGAAAAGATATATTTTATTTTGCCTTTCTTTAATCAGCCGTACTTGAACCCACAACTGAATATTGTCGAGACTTAGTCTTGGCATCCTACATTTAATGAAGAAAACTCCATAGAGTACAAAACTGCTAGGTCAGGAATAAATAGATCCAATTCATGCACTCTATCACTAATAATTAGACATTTAAGCTTTCACTTCGCTTTTCTCAACATTAACACAGGACTCAGAATCTCTGTTCTTCCTATATATTGAGTTGGTTTGAGGATTAAATGAATACAAAGTGATCACTGTGAAACACCTCGGCTGTACACCCCATGAATGTTGCTATTATATCCACTCTCATCAATTCTCATTTTCCTCTTGGCATGAGAAGAGACTCAGCCATACCTCTGATGGAGGAGAAGAAGTCCTGTGTCCGAGAACCTGAAAGATGAAAAAGCTAATCAACTTTCCCCAAACCACCTACGAAGATACTGACACAGCTGGGATGGGCATGTAATATTTTCAACTCCATTTCTTTTTCTCAGCTCAGCAGACCACTATTCACACCTGTTCCTACTCCAAAAGACAAACAATAGAAACAAGGCTAGAAGCAGGCTATAAGATACATAAACCAACTTCATAATAATTCATATAAATTTTATCAGTTGAATAGCAATAAAAGAAGTGGTTAAAGGGGAGAAAAAATCACATGCATGCACACACACACACAAATGAGAGCAAGCAATTTTTATGATAGTGAATGTTACAGTCATAGAAATGATATGGTTTCCCTAAAAGCTAATTATTCTTCATTGACAGTCCTTTTTTTTTTAAAGTATACTTTTTTGGTGAGGAATATTGGCCCTGAGCCAACATCTGTTGTCAATCTCCCTCCTTTTTTGTTCTCCTCAAAGCCCCAGTACATAGTTGTATATGCTAGTTGCAGCTCATTCTGTTTCTTCTATGCAGGATGCCGCCATAGTATGGCTTGATGGGTGGCTTGTAGGTCTGTGCCCAGGATTCAAACTCTTGAACCCTGGGCTGCCAAAGTGGTGTGTGTGAACTTAACCACTCGGCCATGGGGCTGGCCCCCACTGACAATCTTTTACTAATGAAAGACAACAGCTAAAAATTTAAGTGAAACATCATTTTGCTTCAGAAAATAAAACTACATCTGCAGGCAAATTACAGTAAAATGTGTTGAGATCATGGATATATGTGCATCCATACCCACATGTATTTCATAGACTTAGCCATAAATCCCTAATCTGCACATTAAGATATCTGATGAATAAATTTATCAGAGGAGAATTTTTGGTAGGAAGCCCATACTCATTAGCACCTAATTAGTTCCCAATAATTATATCAATTATGAGATGACAGCCAAATCTGCTTTGTGCATTGTGAGATATTCTCATATCAACTTCCTCAGTGAGCCTTTGTGAATGAAGGTTGATACGAAATATTAATTAAAAACACACCCAAAACAATATTACTCAGAGTAGAATGTTTTCCACTTCATACCAGAGATTCAGCTCTCTCAGAAGTGATTTTATTGCATACTCAGTATGTACTACAAGCATGCTAGGATGTAAAATGGCCTCCATCTTACAAGATCTATGTTTGGGTTGGTTTTTTATTTTGCATTTTCAAGAAAGTTAACACAACCAACAATAAAATAGCATCACTGCCAGTTATTAAAATCAGAGAAACATAACTCTTTTTCATGTGTTAGAACTTGAAGCAGGAGAGAATTTAGGTAGTTCCAATGCCATTGAAAAATATATCTTCCTTGGAAGGCAGTGGAGTGTATAAGAGTGTGGAGCCTGGTTATCTGCGTTTGAATTCTGATTCTGCCACCTACTGGATGTGCCTTAGTTTCCTTAGCTATAAAATGGGAATAATACTAATAGCGTATACCTCACAAGGGTACTATGAGGATTAAATCAATTAATACATTCATAGCACTTAGAATAATGCCTGAAGCGCCTTATAAATGTTTAATATTTATCATTACATGACATGTACAGAAATCTGTGGGCTAATAAGGAAAGGGAAGTCATGTCTTCTTCTTCAATGTGTACAATAGTTCTATGGCAGGCACTTTATACCTGGTAGGCACAATCTCAGTGGTAATATCCCCAAATAATTTCTTTTCCCCTTGTATAACATTTTTTGTAGACATTTTTGTGTGCTAGAAAATTCATAAATTCTGGAATCATAATACTATTCCCACCACTTACTAACTGTATGATCTCAGGCTATGATGCTCACCTGTCAGGGTTATTTGAATATTAAATGAGCTAATGTATATAAGAGCCCCTGATATAGACTAATTGCGATAGCAAAATTAATCCTTCTTCCTCCTCTGGTAAGAGTGACCCTTACCAGTCTAAAATAGTATCAGAATTCTTCTTGGCAGCTGAGGTTAAACTTTCCTTTGTTTTTTACATAAATGATGTGATTATACTGTCATTACTTTGCAAGAGAAACAATTAGTAGTGTGTTCATACACACATTGTTTCACTCTTCATACAACAAAATGAAGTATATTTTTATTTTCCCTGTTTTATTGAGGAAAATAAATTCTATGGTAGATTTATTGAAATATTGGTCCCAGTTTCCCCCTTCTCTGTATCTATGTCCCTTGCGAAGCAACGTTACAGTGACCTTTTACTCTGATTCTGGGTATTACATGTGGCATGCCGACAGGATGTTAGCTTATAAGATGTAACCAGAGATCTGAAAAAACTTGCATAATTGGGCTTATTTGCTTTTTCCCCTCCATGATTGCCATGAGAAGATGCCTGGTCTAAATTAATGGAGGAGTGGAGCCACATGGCACAAAGGTTAGTCATCATAGTCATTTCATCTGAGGCCATCCTTGATGAACCAATATCAAGCTGATGCCCAGACGCGTGAGTAATCTCAGCCAAGATCAGCAGAGCTGCAGAGATGACCTGCAGCTGACTGCAGGCCTATGCGTGAACCTGCCAATAATTAGCCAAGCTCAACCTAGTTCACCTAAAGCCCACCAATTTATGAGCTGAATAAATGCTCATTGTCTCATGCAACTGAGGTTTTGTGACCATTTATTATGCAACACTATTGAAGCAATGGATAACTGATATAAACTCAGAGAGATAATATCACTTGCTTAAGGACACAGATTTGGTAAGCTGAAATTTGAACCTAGGTCTCTCTGGCTCCAAATCTCATACACTGTAGCAAAAGAAACACATTCTGGTATGACTTCCAAGGACATGGCTGTTTGGAAGTACACTCACTATGGTACTCTGTCACTCTTTAGTCATAAAAATAATTGCTATTCTCCTTGTTAAAATATGTGAAGACATTATTCTCTTCTATCAATATTGAAAAATAACACAATAAATTCTCTGATGTTATAAAATAAATACCTAAGGAACCTTTTTAGGTTTTTGATCTGGAAAACTGAACTCAGCATTAAGATGCATTTAATAAAGGCCAGAAGGTATCTCCTTTCAAGTTTATCAAAGCTAGAGCAAGAATATTTTACACATATAGAAGGAATAGTCCGTTGAGAATAATGCAATTTCAGCACACAGAATACATTCAAAAGGTAATCTAATGATAGCTCCATCTGACAAAAATGAGCTTCTTTTCCTTCCTAGTTAAAATATTCTGCAACTCATGAACTTGATTTTTTCAAAGGATAAGTGTTACGTGAACTGTGGAAGGAAACTAGAGCCATTTTATTTATTTCATTCAACAAATTTTTATGGAATATATACTATGTGCCAGACATTGTACCTTGGCACCAGGTTTATTACAAACTTCTGGACAAAAGCAGCCAAGAAAAGCTGCATTTTTTGAGGTTAGTAAAGGGATTGAATGAAATTATTATAAACTTTTTTATTGCATATGTAATTTCTTTAGATTTGTGATTGACTTTTATATGCATTATCCCAATTAATATGTACAACTATGTAGAAAAAGAATGTTGCTTTTCTTATCTTTAAAAAAATTGTGGCTTAGAATTGTGGTGTGGTTTTCTTAAGGTCTCACAAGTAATATATATTGGAAATTGAATTTGAAACTTGTCCTTTAATTCTAGCCCCCTGGGCTTTTGACCCCAATGTATAATTCACTCCCAGAGTAGAAGTGTAAAATAGCATATAGAAAGGACAGGACTATTACCATATTTTATGGAATCTGACTGTAATGGTTTTTATGTGTCAACTTGATTGGGACAAAGGGTGTTCAGACATTGGGTCAAATATTATTCTGGGTATGTCTGTGAGGGTGTTTTTGGATGAGATTAACGTTTGAATCAGTAGACCAAGTAAAGCAGATTGTCCTCCCTAATGTGACTGCTCCTCTTCCAATCAGTTCAAGGCTTAAATGAAAAAAAGGCTGACCTTCCCACAGTAAGAATTTCCTCCTCCCTGACTGCTTTGAGCTGGGACATTGGTTTTTTTCCTGCTTTGGACTCACACATGAGTCTGCTCTCAATGGGTCTCGAGCCTGCAGGCCTTGTGATTGGAACTGCACCATTGGCTCTCCTGAGTCTCCAGCTTGCTGACTACAGATCTCAGGACCAGGACTTGTTAGCCTAAATAATTATGTGTGACAGTTTCTTATAGTAAATCTCTCCAACTCTCTCTCCCTCTCTCTCTGCATATATATATCTTTTATTAAATGCATTAAGATGTTATAAAATAAATACCTAAGGAGTCTTTTTAGTTTTTTGATCTGGAAAACTGAACTCACCTTTAAGATGCATTTAATAAAGCCCAGAATATTTTACACATATAGAAGGAATAGTCCATTGAGAATAATGCAATTTCAGCAAACAGAATATATGCAAAAGGTAATCCCTATATAATTATATACATATATATATATATTTCCTGTTGATTCTGCTTCTTTGAAGAATGCTAATACATTGCCATTGATTTATAATGCACCTTTATTTTGGTGCCACTAAAAAAGACAAAAAAATTCCTTAATAATAGTCTTGTGCCACACATGAATTGGTCACAGCAGTTCTTTAATTGCTTTGGAATTTACTGCACCTCTTCCAATGACTTGAAAATTTCTCCTGATGTAACTCATATTGCTTGGTATATGATTGGCAGTACTGCCCTTAGAACCGGGCAAGCAAGGTGTGTGCCTGGGGCCCTGTGACTCTGGGGCCCTATGTTTCATAATCTTCCTCAAAACAATTTTAGGCCTCCCTGCGATAAGCTCTGCCAAAAGTGTCCTGTGGGCAGGGCACCTTGAGCTCAGACAGGGACCATTTGCTGGCACCATGGCAGTCACTTCACCTTTTCCATAAGCCTTCCACAACATGTCAGGCAGTTCTCCAAGGGAGGCTGTGCCTATCTTGTCTAAGAACTGTCAAAACATTTGCTTCCTTTTGCCAATGGGCCTTCCTCATTAATACCCTCTCTTGCCTTGATGTAGTGAGGCTGTGCTCTCCCGGATCAGTGTTAATCCACACTGGGTGAAAGACAGACATTCCTTTTATGAATGGAAATGCTCTTCTTGCTCCATCCACAGGCCTGTTACCCTTTCCCTCCCCTGGTGATGGTGTGTGGAAGACACGGATTTGATCACCATTGAAAGGACTCACATTCTCGGACTGTAGTGATTGTAGCCTTATAAGATGAAGAGAAGACATGGTTGGAAGATACAACGTTCTACAGTTTTGCTAAAAAAATTCCAAATGGGACAACTAACTTCACTAGAAAAGGAATTATCATTTATGTTTTGTTGAATACTCTGAGGAAGATTTGCATTGGTAATTATCACCAACTTAGCACAGTAACAGCATTCTTTTTAGAGAATCATTGGAAGCCAGTGTTCATAGGCATCAAATGAATGATGCAGTGCCAAGTGTAATGATATAAAGAGCATTAAATAAATGAGATTAGGAATACTACAAACAGGAAATTGATATTGTTTCAATGCAAACATGTTCTAAACTGCTGTGCTACTGTAGTAAAAGCACTGCTACTTTTTTCTCATAGTGGGAGATACAAAACTAGGCAGGAAGTGCACATTCAACAATGAAGACCATGAAGAGATGGTTCTTGGATGTGAAGAGAAAGAGATGGTTCCCGGACACTATGAAAAATCTTCATAATACACTGATTGTACAGTGAACAAAGCAAGTATTGCTTTTCTACTCATTATTCTAAATCTTCCTTAGTAAATGATGGTATCCAATGTGAGTCCATGAATTTTATAATAAATATTTAATCAAATTGATTTTATAGAAGGGGCCTCCTCCTTCTCCACAAATTATGCTCTAACTCCCACACCCAAGAAGTGGCCCTGGCCATAAATTATCATTTTGCACATATATCAGCAATAAAACATAATACATCCTCATATACTTGTGGTAATCTCCATATCTTGGTTGTTGCTTAGCAAACAGTTATAGAATTTCAATCAATTCACCAAATGTCTTTTTGCTTAACAATTATCAAATTTACCAATAATCTTTTCCACACCTTTTGTGTATGCAAATTTTTCTTTCAGTGCTTTATCATATTGTAATCTTTTTAAAAACTGAAAAGGGAGTTAAGCTCAAAATGTGTAACACCAACAATGAACATGATTCAGTGGAATTGACAAGAGTAGGAGCAGCTTTGAACAAGTTTACACATGCATAGTCATTCAAGACTGCTCTCTGACTGACAAAAACATTACAAGATGCAGTGAATTGTAAATTTCATTCTAATTTCAAAAGACAAGAAAATATGGAGGAAAATGTTCATCTTAAATATTAAAAAAATAACGTTTCTAAAATTTTCTCTGTCAAGGGAGAATAATGAATATATATAGAATAGAACCATTCATTTAGAATTCACATAGAAGCTTTCAAAGTCTTTATTTGTCTTTAACTATTTCACAACTTCCTTTAAAAACATATAGGCAGACTTCCAGTTTCTAGCCCAATATATAAAGAGCTTGAAAGTCTTCACTCTCATCCTGACAACAAGAAAAAAAGAGCTGAAGAAACTGAATATCAACAATTCTTCTTAGATCCATCAGAGAATAGAGGTCACTGGGCAAACCATTGACCCAAAAACTGAAGAGACATATGAATACAGATAATCAAAGCTTACAGGGAGCATAAGACACTAGTGGAGCCAGAAATTCATAGGAACACCTAAAGGATAATTGAAATTTTCTGGAGATTTAGCAAAAACTTGCTTAAGATATAAAAACTCTTGGGAGCCCAATTTTGGGAGAAGGGGTCAAATATTCAGGACTTTTATGCACAGGAGCCCCACTAGGTTCTCAAGGTGAAGGTCAGAGAAAAATCCTCTTGTGCTTCTAAACTGAGAAAGAGGAAAAGTAACCATTTTTAAATGCATAGTGTTCTGTTCTCCTTAACAAATGCTTGCCCTCAAGGGGAACTATTTTACCAGAGCCAAACCGACCTGTGGGAAGGGAAATACACAATTCTACCACCTCTAGACTTCTTGTCTCACCTAAGGTAGGAAAAAGCTGATAATAACTCGTGAATGTCAAACAACGGGGTACAGGCTCACTGAAGAAGGAGACCTCTTCATAGCGTTATAGAATGTTTCCCTATCATGACATAGATTAACATCACATCAGTAAGTTTGTTGTATAATAACATGAGTTAATAGCTGAAAAAGTACAAGATTCAGACTCTATTGAAGAGGCACTGTCTAGGAAAACTTAAAGATGACAGTGCAGACAAATATGAGGACATTACAGGGGCTGACACTGCTTCAGTGGCCTGGGGTTTGCTGGTTTGGATCCTGGGTGCAGAGCTGGTGCCACTCATCAGGCTATGTTGTTGTGGCATCTCATGTGGAGGAGCTAGAATGACTTACAACTAGGTTGTACAATCATGTACTTGGGCTTTGGGAAGAAAAAATAGAAAGATTGGCAACAGATGTTAACTCAGGGCCAATCTTCCTCACCAAAGAAAAACAAAATGAGGATACTACAGGAAATTTTAACCTCTGACATCTAGAGCTTCAGCAAAGAGTAAATATAACCTGGGTCCTAGAGAGATAAACATAAAGCTTTACACTAAAGGCTTATTTACTTCACTTCCTTTTACCCAATACTTCAGGTCTAGCTTTCAAATAAAAATTGCATCTTGCTAAAAGGAAAAAACACAGTCTGAGGAGACGAAGAAAGCATCAAAGCCAGACTCAGATATAGAAGATTTTGAAATTATCAGGAAATTTGAAGTACCTATGATAAATATGCTAAGGCTTTAATGGAAATAGTGGACAACGTATAAGAACAGATGAGTAATATAAGCAGAGAGATAGAAACTAAAAATAATCAAAAAGAAATGGCTAGAAATCAAAGTACTATAATAGAAAGGAAAGATTTTTTTTTCTTCTTGAGGGAGATTAGTCCTGAGCTAACATTTGTGCCAGTCTTCCTCTATTTTGTATGGGGGTCACCAATGCAGCATGGCTGACAAGTGGTATAGGTCCATGCCCAGGATCCTAACCAACAAACCTGGGCTACTGAAGCAGAGTGTGCCAAACTTAACCACTATGCCATGGGGCCAACCCTGAAGGATGCTTTTGGTGAGCACATTAGTAGATGGGACACAGCCTAAGAAAGAATCAGTGAGTTTAAGGATATGTTAATAGAAATTTCCCAAACTGAAAAGCAAAGAGAAAAAAGAATGAAAAAAATGGAACAGAATATCCAAATGTGGGACAATTACAAAAGGTGAAACATATAGATAATGGGAATACTGGAAGGAGAAAAAGAGAAAAAACCAGAAAACATATTTGAAAAAATCATGGACAAGAATTTCAGAGGATTTCAGGAAGTTCAGAGAACACTAATCAGGAAAAATACCAAAATATCTACATCTAGGCATATCATATTCAAAAAGCAGAAAATCAAAACAAAAGAGAAATTCTTGAAAGAAGCCAGAGGGGGAGAAATACTTTATCCATTGAGGAACAAGAATATAAATTATATTGAACATCTCTTCACACACTACACCAGAATAGCATAGAGCTTTACAATTTCCACTCTGCTCCTTCTGGCTCAATAGAAGGAACTTGTAATTGAATCACTTCCTGCTGACCACACCACACCACGCTGAGGAGGCAGTGGAGCAAAGTAAGTAAAAACACCACAAAATTTCCTCCCATTTGGAATATATGTCTTTCCTGATTACGTGCTTGGTTGCTATAAATCTTTGTAG
This sequence comes from Equus quagga, assembly GCF_021613505.1. Taxonomy (NCBI): domain Eukaryota; kingdom Metazoa; phylum Chordata; class Mammalia; order Perissodactyla; family Equidae; genus Equus; species Equus quagga. The sequence continues at coordinate 52,259,062 of NC_060276.1, forward strand.
ATATGCTATTTTGCTGATGTCACTCCTTGCCTAATACATTTTGATATTCTGTTTTTAGGCACACACATATTATTGAGTTTATGTATTCTTCCAAAATTGCTTATTTTATCATTATGCAATGCTCCTCTTTATCTCTAATAATTTTCCTAGCTCTGAAGTCTGAAATTATTATAACTACAGCAGTATTTTTTAAATTGGTGTTGGCATGGTATACTTTTAAAGCAATTATTGTATTGCTTTAGGCAGATCCCAAGGCTCAGGAGACCACTAATTAGTGAAGGACTTTCATGACAATCTGAAAAGACTGAGAGGTGGTTGTTTATTCAAATGCCCTATTTCAACAACAGATAAAAAGGGATACAAAGATACAGGAATACCTGTCCCATTCAAAAGAAGAATAGAAATCACCAGAAATCATCCCTGAAGAAACACAGGTATTGGACTTACTAAACAAAGACTTTAGAACAACTGCTCTGTATGTGCTCAAAGACCTAAAGGAAAATATGGACAAAGAACTGAAGAAAATGTGAAAATGGCAATATAAATCAAAACATAGAAATTATATATATATATATATATATATATATATACATATATATGAACAAATTCTGTAGCTGAAAAATAAAATAACTGAATTGAAAGATCTACTAGAGGGATTCAACAGCAGACTCAAACAGGCATAAGAAAGAATCAGCAAATTGAAGACAGAGCATTTGAAATTAAGAAGTCTGAGGAGCAAAAAGGAAGACACAATGAAAATAATGAACAGTCTAAGGGAACTGTGAGACAACATCAAGTGGACTAGTATGTACATTATGGGATTCCCAGAAGAAGAGAGAGAAAAGAGCTTATTTAAATAACAGCATAAAACTTCTCAAATTTAAGGAAGTACATGGATATGCAAAAATGAGAAGCTCAATGCACAGCAAGTATGATAAACTAAAGAGACGTTACAATAAAAGTGCCAAAAGCAGAAGGAAAAGATAGGCTATTGAAAGCAGTAAGAGAAAACCATATTGTTACTTCAAACAGATCCCCAATAAAGCTAAATGTGTATATCACAACAGAAACCTTGCACTCTAGAAGGCAATGAAAATATTCATTTAAAGTGCTGAAGAAAAATAAAACACATTGTCAACCAAGATCTTTATTTTGGGCAAAATTTTCCTTCAAAAATGAGGGGGAAAATAAGATTTTCCCAGAAAAACAAAAGCTGAGAGAGTTTATTATCACTACACCTGCCTTACAAGAAATGCCAAAGAAAGTCCTTCAAGGTGAAATGACAGTAATAAACAGTAACTCACCAAAAGACAGGGACACCTGCAATTTACCCCATAAAGAATTGAAAATAGCTGTTTTAAGGAAACTCAATGAGCTACAGAAAAACCCAGAAAGACAATTAAATGAAATGAGGAAAACAGTTTACAAGCAAAATGAGAAATTTAACAAGATAGAAATCACAAATAAGAACCAAACAGAAATTTTGGAGCTGACATAAACAATGAATAAAATGAAATGAAAATGCAACAGACAGCATCAGTAGCAGAATAGATCAAGCAGAAGAAAGAATCAGTGTGATAGAAGAAAAGAAATTTGCAATTATTCAGTCAGAAGAGAAGGAAGTAAAAAGAATGAAAAAGACTGAAGAAATCTATACACGACCTATGGGATATCATTAAAAAAAAGTTTGTGAATTATTTGAGTTCCAGAAAGAGAAAGGGATAGAAAGCTTACTTAAAGAAATAATGATTTAGAACTTCCTAAATCTGGGGAGAGATTTGGATATTCAATTTCGTGAAGCATATACATCACCAAATAAAAACAACTTAAAAATATCCTCTCCAAGATACGTTAAAATAAAACTGTCAAATCAAAGACAAAAAAGAATCTTAAAAGCAGCAAGAGAAAAGAAGTAACAATCATAAATATAGATATAGAAAGATATCAAATAAACAAGTTAACTTTAATCCTCAAGGATCTAGAATAAGAAGAACAAACTAAGCTCAAATTTAGCAGAAGGAAGGAAATGGCAAAGATCAGAACAGAAATAAATAAAATATAGACCAAAAAACCAAAAATATAATGAACTAACTGGAATTTTGAAAAAACAAAAAATGTTGACAAAGAGCTAGACTAAGAAAAAAGTGAGGATAATCAAATAAAGAAAACCAGAAACAAAACAAGAGGCATTATAACTAATACCACAGATATAAAAAAGGTTATAAGAGACTTCTACAAACAATTACACATCAGCAAATTTGAAAACCTAGAAGAAATGAAGACATTCTTGGATAATACAACCTGCCAGGACTGAACCATGAAGAAATTGAAAATCTGAACAAATCAATAATAAGAAGATTGAATCATAACCAAAAAACTTCCAACAAAGAAAAGCGAAGGATCATGTGGGTTCCCTGGTGAATTCTACCAAATATTTAAAGAATCCTTCTCAAACTTTTCCAAAAAATTGAAGAGGAGGAAAACTCACAAACTCATTTTAGGAAGCCAGCATTACCCTGATACCAAAGCTGGATAAGGATACTATAAGAAAACAAACAAACAAACAAAACTACACCAATATACCTCATGAATATAGATGCAAACATTCTCAACAAAATATTAGCAAGCTGAATTCAACAACATATTTAAAGGATTATGCACCATGGTCAAGTGGGATTTGTCCCTGGCATGCAAGAATGGTTCAATATATGCATATCAATGAATGTGAGACACCACATTAATAGAATGAAAGATAAAAATCTTATGATCATCTCAAAAAATGCAGAAAAAGCATTTGGCAAAATACATCCTTTCCTGATAAAAATGCTCAACAAATTTGGTTTAAAGCAATATTCCTTAATATAATAAAGACCATATATAACAAGCTTATAGCTAACATCATACTCAATCTGAAAGACTGAAGGCTTTACATCTAAGACTAGGAACAAGATGACAGTGCTGACTTTCATCATTCTTAGTAAACATAGTACTGGAAATCCTAGCCAGAGCAATCAGGCAAAGAAAAAATAAACAAATCCACATCAGAAAGAATGAAGTAAAATTGTCTTTCTTTGCAGATGATATGATCTTATACATAGAAAATTCTAAAGACTCCACTAAATGTCTTAGAACTAATAGATTCTGTAAATTTGCAGGATACAAAATCAACATACAAAATTAAGTTGCATTTTTATACACTAACAACAAACTATCTGAAAAAGAAAAAGGAAATAGTTCCATTCACAATATCATGAAAAGCAATAAAATACATATGAATAAATTTAAGCAAGTAGGTGAAATATTTATATGCTTAAAAATACAAGACTTTGATGATAGAAGTTGAAGAAGACAAACAAAGGGAAAGATATCCCATGTTCATTGATTCAAAAAGTTAATATTGTTGAAGCGTCTATACTACCTGAAGCCTTGTATAGGTTCAATACAATCCTTATCAAAATTTCCATAATGTTTTTCACAGAATTAGAATAAACAATTTTAAAATTTGTATGAAATGACAAATGACTCCAAATAGCCAAAGCATTCCTAATAAACAACAACAAAGTCAGAAGCATCACACTTCCAGATTTCAAACTTTACTACCAAGCTATAGTAATCAAAACAGTATGGTAGTGACATACAAACAGACATATAGACCAATGCAACAGAATCAAGAGTCCAGAAATAAACCTTTGCATATACAGTCAACTAATACTTTACAGGGGTGCCAAGATTACTAAATGGGAAAAGTATAGTATCTGCAGTATAAAACACTGGGAAAACTGAATAACAATGAGCAGAAGAAGGAAAGTGAACCCCTGCCTTACACCACTCACAAAAATTAAATTGAAGTGGATTAAAGTCTTAAACGTAAGATCTGAAACCATAGAACTCCCAGAGGAAAACAATGGGAAAAATCTCTTTGATGTTGGTCTTGGCAATGATTTTTTGTATGACACAAAAAGCACAATTACTGAAAGCAAAAATTAATACGCTTGTCTACAGCAAACTAAAAAGCTTCTACATAGCCAAAGAAACAATCAACAAATGAAAAGGCAAGCTACGCAACAGGAGTAAATATTTGCAAGTCGTATATCTGATTAGCTGTTAATATCCTAAATATATAAAGAATTCATACAACTCAATAGCAAAAATCAAACAAGTGTGTAACATACGTACCACACTTATGCAAGATGTTAACAACAGTGAAAATTCTTGGGAGGGAGGGGAAACATATGGGAACTCTCTGCACTATCTCCTCAAGTTTTCAGTCTATGTAAAACTGCTCCCAAAATAAAGCTTGTCTATTAATATGTTTAAAGTGCCTATGTGTAAATATAGTAATAATATAGAAAGGCAAATTTCTTTAAAATGGATAGTGAAACATAAAATAACTTAAGAAATAAGTAAATAAATAAATAAGTTAATTTGGATTAAAGAGAGATTAGGTTACTGGCATTGGTTTTATTATAACTGACTACATTTGATTTTCTCAAGAGCGTGTTCATTGCTTTCAAGATTGTGACACAAAACTTATACGCATAACATTATCTAGGTGATTAATTGACAACTTTAGTTCCAATACTTTACTTTACTTGCCATTTCTGAGGATATATATTATCCAAGGAGGAGCAAAAGTGTCTTTATTCATAATTACATTTTATTGTTTTCAGAAAAATTATAAGACACACTATCTCAAACCTAGTTGCCTGCCTCTCCTTGGAAAATATGTTCCTTTTTTTCTTTAACTTTCTTTTTTATTGTCAGGTTGTTTTGTTACTCTACAACCTTGTTACAGGTTGCTGAAAAATTTATCCAGGTAAACATCAGAGACGCCATTGTGTTGTTAAAGAATTGTGAGGTCTCAGCAATTTGGTTAGACAGCTCTGCATAATCGTAACTAGAATTTGCTGTTTAATTTGTGTACTGTTATACATTCTTAGTGTATGAAACTTGAACCTGGAAGTTCTATTTCCTTTAAAAGCCATTTAAGAACATTAGTAAATTGTTCATTCAAATTCCTTTATTAAGGGTTTCTCGTTCTTAGGCAACGTCATGCTTTAAAACAAACTGTAAATGAATTAGTGAATAGTTCACAAAATGAAAGAGAACAGTACTTATTCTGTTCTTGAAATTACCCTCTGTCCTATAAAACATTTCCATCCATTCATCTTTTGTCTTCTACTTTGAAAGAATAGTAAAGTCTTCTTTCTGTGTTTCACTACTCAAAACATTTATTTTCTTAGGTGATTTCATCTACGATATGATGACTACTGATTATTTTTCTCTCACTTATGCCTTCTTCAACTTACTCTAATTCATATCACTGATATTTTCTTGTTGCTTAAAATTCCAATGAATGATGATACTGACCCAACATTTTCTCTGTCCTTTTGCTTCTATCTAATATAACTAACCAATAAATAAAGTAATCTTTGCCTTATGGATTAGTAAATACAAAGTCTTCTGATTGTATCTTCTGAATCCATAGAAAGAACATTTCGTTAATTACTGTGTTACTGGGATAAAGTCAACTGCAAGCTGTAAAGAATGTCAACAGAATTATTTTGGTATATGTACACAAAAGTAAGATATAATGCATAATACACTTCAATGTATGACAGGATACTAAAGCGGTTTTGTAATTTAAGAAGATTTAAGAGACCAATTGTCAGAGGCAGCTATGACTGATAACATTAGACAGTATAAAGACAGAGCAGGAAAAATATTAATATAGGACTTCCATTTTCAAGCAAGTTATCCAGAATGACCATCCCTCTTAAAGGAAATAAGATGTTGAGTAAAATATGAAATTTCATCTTTAAAAAAGTATATAAAGCTTGGAAACATAGAAAATAATTATTATGCCAAACTGTCATTAAAGACAGACATCTAGAGTGGCAAATGATGAACTTAAGCTGCTTTTGCTCTACAGAGCATAGTTGAACCCAGTGAACATTAATTTTAGTTTTCACACCCAGAGTGCAAGTATGGAACACAAATCCTTGGACAATAAAAAGATTTTTCACAAAGTTTGAAGGAAAGAATCTTAAAAACCATATTTTCTAACACATTTCATTTAAGCAAGAAATCAATTGTAAGAAATTAACTTGTAAACCACATGTTTGGAAGACAAGAAACAAACTTCTAAATAACCATTAGGTTTAAGAATGTATCACAGTAAAATTTATACTCTATAATCATTATGGAAATGTGTATTTTATGCTGAATGATAAAACCAATCTCTACATACCAAAAATTTGTGGGATGCAGATAAAGCAGTGATCAGCAGCTAAGTTATAGTCTTAAATGTTTATATTGGAAAAGAACAAAAGACAGAAAATGTAAAAGCTAAAAAATCATGTTAGAAATGTCATTTTAAAACTAAATGCAAAGAAAGTAGGAAGATAAAAGGTAAGAGCAGAAAATAATAATATAAAATCAAATATATATCTTATAATATAATAAATGAAATCAGTTTTGTTCAGATTTAAGTTTTGTTCTTTGAAAAACTAATAAAGCCAAACCTTAGAAAAGACTTCTAAAATGTGAAAGACAAACAAAAAGAAGTCACAACAGTACATGTCTCTGACTTTATAACAAATGGTCATTAAAGACCAATTTATTTAAAAATCACACAAAATAAAGAAGCAAATGACTAGAAATATATGAGTTATGAAAAATAAGTCAAGAATAAACAAGAAATCAGAATAATCTCTTAGTAAAGACATTTAAGCAGTAGACAAAAACATTCCCAAATGAAAAAATCTTAAAAGTCAGGTAATTTTACTTTTGAGCTCTACCCAATATTCAAGAAATAAATAATAACAGTCTTATATCATTTCTAACTGGGAATAGAAAAAGAAGCAATACTTACCAATTCATTTTCATTTTCATGAGGTTAACACTGTTTTAACATCAAAAGCTAACAGGGGCATTAGGCAAACAGACAATCATATCTCAATCTTACTCATTAATATAGAAGCAAAATTTCTAAGCAAATTATGATAATAAAGTTTAGCAATGCATTAAAAAGTATCTACTACACCATCACCAAGTTGGGTTTATATCAAGAATGCAATACTGCCATATATTACAAAACTGTATATTACACTCATGACATTAGCAAACTTTTTCCTAATATATTTTAGTATATTATTTATTCATTATTTTTTGATTGAGGTCACATTGTTTTATAACATTATATAAATTTCAGTTGTACATCATCATATTTTAACTTCTGTATAGACTGAATAGTGTTCACCATCAAAAGTTTATTTACCATCTGTCACCAAACACGTGTGCCCCTTTACCCCTTTTATCCTTCTCCCTTTCCTTCTGGTAACCACCAGTCTGTTCTCTGTATCTATGTGTTTATCTTCCACAGACAAACGATGAATGAAGTCATACAGGAATTGTCTTTCTCCATCTGACTTATTTCACTTAGCATAATATCCTCACATCTATTCATGTTGTTGCAAATGGCAAGGTTTTGTCTTTTTCTCTGGCTTTGTATATATATATATATATATATATATGTACAATCATTGTATTCCACTGTATACACAAACTGCATCTTCTTTATCCATTTAACCATTGATGGGCACTTTGGTTGCTTCCAAGTCTTGGCTGTTGTGAATAATGCTGCAATGAACACAGGGCTGCACATATCTTTTCAAATTAGCGTATTTGTCTTCTTTGGATAAATACTCAGAAGTGGAATAGCTGGATCATATTTAATATTTTTAATTTTTTGAGAAACCTCCCTACTGATTCCCATAGTGGCCACATCAATTTACATTCCCACGAGCAGGGTATGAGGATTTCCTTTTTTCCACATCCTCTCCAACAGTGGTTATTTCTAATCTTTTTAAAAATAGCCATTCTGCCAGGTGTGAGGTGATATTTCATTGTAGTTTTAATTGGCATTTCCCTAATAATTAGTGATTTCGAAGATCTTTTCATGTGCTTGTAGGCCATCTGTATATCTTTTTTGGAAAAATGTCTGTTCATATCCTCTGCGCATTTTTTGATTGGGTTGTTCATTTTTTTGTTGTTGAGTTCTATGAGATATTTGCATATTTTGGAAACTAATCCCTCAACAGATATATAATTTGCAAACATTTCCTCCCACTTGGTGGATTGTCTTTTCATTTTGTTGATGGTTTCCTTTGCCATGCAGAAGCTTTTTGGTCTGATGTAGTACCATTTGTTTATTTTTTTGTTTTGTTTCCCTTGCCTGAATGACATGGTATTCAAAAGGGTACTGCTAGACTAAAGTCAAAGAACATACTGCCTATATTTTCTTCTAGGAGTTTTATGGTTTCAGGTCTTACATTCAAGTCTAATCCATTTTGAGTTAATTTTTGTGTATGGTGTAAGATAATGATCTATTTTCATTCTTTTGCATGTGACTCTCCAGTTTTCCCAAAACCATTTATTGAAGAGATTTTCCTTTCTCCATTGTATGTTCTTGGCTTTGTTGTTGAAGATTAGCTGTCCATAGATATGGAGTTTTATTTCTGGGCTCTCGAATCTGTTCCATTGATCTGTGCCTGTTTTTCTAGTACCATGTTGTTTTGTTTTAAAGATTGGCACCTGAGCTAACATCTCTTCCTGATCTTCTTCTCCTTTTTTTTTTCTTCTTCTTTTCCTTCTCCCCAAGCCTCCCCGCCCCGCCCCAGCACATAGTTGTATATTCTGGTTGCAAGTGCCTCTGGTTGTGGTACATGGGATGCCACCTCAGCATGGCCTGATGAGCAGTGCCATCTCCATGCCCAGGATCCGAACTGGCAAAACCCCAGTCCACCTAAGCAGAGCATGCAAACCTAAGGACTTGGCCGCGGGGCTGGCCCCATGCTGTTTTGATTGCTACAGCTTTGTAGTATATTTTGAATTCACGAAGTGTGATACTTCCAGCTTTGTTCTTTTTTCTCAGGATTGCTATGGCTATTCGGGGTCTCTTCTTGCTCCATATAAATTTTGAGAGTCTTTGTTCTGTTTCTATGAAGAGTATCATTAGGATTCTGATTGGGATTGCATTGAATCTGTAGATTTCTTTAGGTAATATGGACATTTTAACTATGTTTATTCTTCCAAACCATGAGCATAGAATATCTTTCCATTTCTTTATGTCTTCTTTGATTTCTATCAATAATGTCATATGGTTTTCACTGTATAGGTCTTTACTCTCTTTGGTTAAATTTATTTCTAGGTATTTCATTCTTTTTGTTGTGATAGTAAATGCAACTGCATTCTTGATTTCGCTTTTGAATAGTTAGTTTTTTGTATAGAGAAATTCAAATGACTTTTGTGTTTTGATTTTGTACCCTCCAACTTTAGTGTATTCGTTAATTATTTGTAATAGTTTTTTTTGATGGATTCTTTAAGGTTTTCTATATATAGAACCATATCATCTGCAAATAGTGACAGTTTCAATTCTTCTTTTCCTATTTGGATACCTTGTATTTCTTTTTCTTGCCTAATTGCTCTGGCTAAAACTTCCAGTACTATGTTAAATAAGAGTGGTGAGAGTGTCCATCTTTGCATTGCTCCTGTCCTTAGAGGAACAGTTTTCAGGTTTTCATCATTGACTATGATATTTTATGTGGGTTTGTCATATATGGCTTTTATTATGTTGATGCACTTTCCTTTTATAGTCATTTTATTCACAGTTTTTATCATAAATGGATGCTAAATCTTCCCAAATGCTTTCTCTTCATCTATTGAGCTGATCATGTGATTTTTATTCTTCATTTTGTCAATGTGGTGTATCACATTGATCGATTTGTGGATGTTGAACCATCCCTGCATCCCTGGAACAAATCCCACTTCATCGTGGTGTATGATCCTTTTAAAGTATTGTTGTATGTTATTTGCTAATATTTTGTTGATGATTTTTGCATCTATGTTCATCAGTGATATGGGCCTGTAATTTTCCTTTTCTGTGTTATCTTGTCTGGTTTTCATATCATGGTAATGTTGGCCTTGTAAAATGAGTTAGGAAGTGTTCCCTCCTCTTCAATTTTTGGTAGAGTTTGAGAAAGATAAGTATTAATAAGTATTAATCAGTATTGAATGTTTGGTAGAATTCACCAAAGAAGCCATCTGGTCATGGATTTTTGTTTTTGGGGAGGCTTTTGATTACTGTTTCAGTCTCTTTAATTGTGATCTATTCATATTCCCTATTTATTCTTGATTCAGTTCTATTAGGTTATATGATTCTAAGAACTTATCCACTTCTTCTAGATTATCCAATTTGTTGGTGTACAGTTTTACATAGTATTGTTGTATAATCCTTTGTATTTCTGTGGTATCTGTTGTAATTTCTCCTCTTCCGTTCTGAATTTGTTTATTCGAGGCTTCTCTCTTTTTTTCTTAATGAGTCTGGCTTAGGGTTTGTCAATTTTATTGATGTTTCAAAGAACCAGCTCTTAGTTTCATTGATCTTTTCTATTGTCTTTTAGTTTCTTTCATTTATTTCTGCTCTGATTTTTATTATTTCCTTCCTTGTACTGACATTGAGCTTCATTTGTTCTTCTTTTCCTAGTTCTTTTTAAGTGTAGTATTAGATTGTTTATTTGAGATTTTTCTTGTCTCTTGAGGTAGGCTTGTACTACATACTTCCCTCTTAGTATCACTTTAGCTGCATCCCATAAGTTTTGGTATGTTGTGTTTTCATTTTAATTTGTCTTCAGGTATTTTTTGATTTCTACTTTGATTTCTTCATTAATCCAATAGTTGTTCAGTAGCATGTTGTTTAGTCAACACATGTTTGTGACTTTTCTTGCTTTTTTCTTGTGGTTGATTTCTAGTTTCATTCCATTGTGGTCTGTGTTATGATTTCAATCTTTTTAAATGTATCAAGACTTGTTTTGTTTCCAAAAAAATGACCTATCTTTAAGAGTGTTGCATGTGCACTTGATTAGAATGTGTGTGCCCCTGCTTTTGGATGGAATGTTCTACATATCTATTAAGCCTATCTGGTCTAGTGTTTTATTTAAGGCCAATGTTTCTTTGTTGACTTTCTGTCTGGATGATCTACCCATTGATGTAAGTGGAGTGTTAAAGTCCCCTACTATTATTATGTTTCTGTCAATTTCTCGCTTTAGGTCTTTTAATAGTTGCTTTATATACTTTGGTGCTCCTATGTTAGATGCATATATATTAATAAATCTTATGTCTTCTTGATAGAATACTCATTTTATCATTATATAATGTCCATCTTTGTCTCTTGTTATCTTTTTTTGGCATGAAGTCTGTTTTGTCTGAAAAATATGGCTACCCCAGCTTTCTTTTGGTTGCCATTTGCTTGGAGTATTATCTTCCATTCCTTGATTCTTAGCCTATGTTTTTCTTTAAAGCTGGGATGAGTCTCCAAGAGGCCGTATATTGTTCGGTTTTGTTTTTTAATCTATCCAGCCTCTCTGTGTCTTTTGATTGAGGAATTCATTCCATTTACATTTAGAGAGATTATTGATACATGAGGGTTTAGTACTGCCATTTTATCTGTTGTATTCTGATTGTTCTATATTTCCATTGATTTTTTTTCATGTATTTCTGTCTGCCATTTCAGTTTGGTGGGTTTCTATAGCATGTTTCTCAGGTTCCTCTTTTTCTCCTTTGCAGCTCTGTTCTGATTTTTTATTTTGTGGTTGCCATGAGATTTGTATAAAAGATTTCAGATATGAGATAGTCCTTTTTCTGCTGATAGCACCTTATCTCTGTTAGCCTATGCTGGTTTCTTCCTTTTCCTCTTTCCCTTCTATATTTTTGTTGTCACAAATTATCCATTATCATATTGTGAGTTTGTTTCCAAATTGAAATGGTTATAGTTATTTTTGATGCTTTCATTCCCTTTAACTTTTATGTTATAATTGTTTCCTAACCTATTCTGATGTAGAGTTGCAATTTTATGATTCTGTCTGTCTACGTATCACCTTCCTCAAAGCTTTTGTATTTCTTTGCTTTTCTCTTTTAGCTATTAGTGCTCCTTTCAACATTTCTTGTAAAGCATGTCTAGTAGTGATGAACTCCCTCAGCTTTGTTTGTTGGGTAAGCCTTTATGTCTTCTTCGTATCTGAAGTATAACTTTGCTCAATAGAGTATCTTTGGCTGATAGTTTTTAATCTTTCAATATTTTGAATATGTCATTCCACTCTCTCATAGCCTGTAGAGTTTCTGCTGAGAAATCTGCTGATAGCTTAATGGTAATTCCTTTGTAAGGTATTTACTTCTCTTTGACCAGCCTTCTTTGTCATTGACTTTTGACAGTTTTAATATAATGTGCCTTGGAGAAGGTCTTTTTGGGCTTAATTAGGTGTTCTGTTCTCTTCGTATACTTGTATATCCAGTTCTTTTTCAGGTTTGGTAAGTTCTTAGCTGTTATTTCTTTAAATGAGCTCTCTGCTCCTTTCTCCCTCTTTTCTCTTTGTTGGATACCCATTATCCTTATGTTGCTTTTCCTCCCTGAGTCAAATATTTTCATTTTTTAAAGTTTTCGTTCTTTCTCCTCTTCCACCTGAATCGTTTCTAGATTTGTATATTCAAGCTCAGTAATTCTCTCTTCCATATGATCTGCTCTATTTCCAATGCTTTCTACTTTATTTTTTTATCTCATTAATTATGTTCTTCAGCTCCAGATTCTGTTGTTTTTTGTTTTGTGAGTTTCAATCTCTTTGGGGAAGTACTCCTTATGTTCATTAATTTTATTCTTCAGCTTATTGAACTATCTGAGTTTTCTTGTAACTTTTTGAGTTTCTTCATGATAGTTATTTGGAATTCTCTGACAGTTAGCTGATAATCTTCAGTGACTTGAAGTTTGGTTTCTGGAGCATTATCATTTTCTTTCTGTGCTACCATGTTACTGCAGTTCTTCATGGTACTTGATGAGTTGTTCCTCTGCTAGTGCATTTGTGGTAGTAGACACCTTTCTTATTTGGGTAAATCTTTGGTTACTTTGTGATTACTTTGACTCTGAGCTGTTTCTGTTTGTGTTTTAGAGCCTGCGTTTTTCACCCTCTGCTGATTGGCCAGAAGCATTTTCATTGCCCTCTGTGTGCTGTTTGTGCCTCTGACATTGCTAGTGTCTTGCTGCTTACAATGTCCCTGCAATCATGGATGTTGCCACTGAAGTCACCTGCCTGCAAGCACCTCTGCTGCTTTTGGGGTCACCTAGGTCTTGTGTTTCCCCATTGGCTCTCCATGGGCTCAGGTGCTCCTCCTATATGTATCACCTGTGCTGCTGCTCCTGGGTTATCTGGGGTGTTGGCAGTACTGCTGTTAGGAGCACAGGGTTCACAGGTGTTGCTGCTGCCAGGGTCCTGGGGTCTTGTGTGCAGTCCCTTCTCCTGTTAAGGCCAGTGTTTTGGGTTGCTGCCACTGAAATCTAGGTCATGGATGGCTCCTGAAGCCTCAGGTTGCAGGTTCCACTCACTACTGCTGGGGGATGGAGAAGGGCTGAACCATGAGCACCACTGCTTCTCCTGCAGGCTCTGGTCTCTGGCATGGTGCATTTTTTGAAACCTCAGGTCATGGGCATACTGCCACTGCCAGAGGTACCTGCATTTTGGATGCAGCCCTCACTGCTAGAAGGGCTGGTGTTGGAGGCTCCACCACTTGGGGAGTGGGAGATGGTTGGGTCACAGGTATCTCACAATTCCCTGAGTCTCCAGTCACAAGCTGGCAGCGATTCCTGGTGCCTCCAAGAGCATAGGTTACCTGGATTCCTGGGGCCTCCATTTGTCTGTGTTACCTCAGTTCCTGGGGCCTTTGTTCACATGCGTGGCCACAGATCCTGAAACTTCTGCTCTCAGGAGCTGCCATTACTGCTCCCCTAGTTCCATGGCCTCCAGGAAATCCAGTCCACCCACCTTTAGATGTATAGGTGTATGGGTCTCTCAGGTGTTCTGGTGTGCTATGCAGACTCCTTGATCAATGGATGTTCTACTGGTTGTAACTTAGAGAGACAAAGGGAACAATTCACTTTACCATAATGCGGACAGCACATCTTGATATCAAATAATTAAAGGAGAAGAACTTATCATCTCAGTAATTATAGAAAGCATTTTTGATAGAATTCAACACATAATAATAATAGTAGCAGTAATAATAATAATAGTAATAAAACTCTAGCAAATCAGATTTGTATAGCAATCATCATAATAAAGGTGAATAGTGATAGCTTTCCCTATGAAATCAAGCTTTAGATGACTTTAGCCAGTACTACCACATCTATTCAATACTGCAGATATATCTTAGCTAGTTCAAGAAGACAAATAAATAAAAATCTAAAAATGCAGAGAATAAAATTTAATGTTATTTTTAGATAATATTATTTCTATGGAAATAAAAAATATTCTACTGACAAATTATGGAATTAATTAGAAATTAGGATTTTTCTGGATATCAAACTTATGTCCAGATATAAGTGTTATTGTTTTATGGTGTCTAAAGTTTTTTTAAATGTAAGCATTTGCCATAACTTAAAAATATGAAACACCTTAGGATACATCTAACAAAATACATATAGTACTATCACACAGCAAATTACAAAACTTCATTGGAAAGATTTTAAAGAAGACTAAAATAGAGAGAGATTTTAAAAATGTAATTATTAGGAGAGTATGATAATGATGCAGGGGTGGAATAAGAGACTAACAGAATAGAATTAAAAGATGATTAAAGAGATCTGCCTTTATATGAACCTTTGGCATGGTAATATTGATAGTAAAGGTCAGTAAGGGAGAGGATGAACTTTTCACAAAATCCTGTGTGGACAATCTGTTATTCCTAAGGGGGTAGATGGGAGGATATTGGGACTCTTTCTTCTCATCATACACAAAAATTAACAGACTAGAGGCTTAAAGAGGAAAAAATAAATTACGATGCTTTTGGAGAATAATGTAGGAAAATATTTTTGTGATTTCAGAATAGGGAAATGCTTGATAAATAAGAATGCACACACACACACACACATGAACATATCCTTCCTCTTTAAAAAAAGGATAGATACATTTACATTACAATTCAGGTTTTCTCATTATCAAACATATTAAAAATACTGAAAGATCACCTATAAAAATAGGTGAAGTTGTGTGCAACACAGATAATTTAGAAGGAACTAGTTTTCATAATATATATAGAACTTTTATGACTTGAAAAGAAAAAGTAGCCCAAAAGGAAAATGTACAAAAAGCTTAAGCAGGAGCTTTAAGAAGGGCAAATCTAAATAGCCAAAAACATACCGAAAGATGCACAATCATTAGTAATAAGGGTCAGGCTAAATAAAACTACGATCAGGAAACAGTCCATAGTTATCATTTTGACAAAAGATAATTGGTATTACTTAATCATGGCAGGGATTTGAATAAACAGGAACTCTTACACTGCTGGTAGAAGATTAATTGGTAAAACTTAGATGGACTATAATGGCCTTAATTGGGAATATTGGTGTTGCTTATTAAATTCAAACATCTGTTTAACTTATTACCCAACAATTTCACTCCTAGATATATGAAGCATAGAAAAGTCTTGAATATATGCACAAGGAGGCTTATCCAAGGATGTTCATAGAAGCAATGTTCATAATGGCAAAAACTTAAAAAGAGCCAAGCATCCATCAACAATAAAAAGTATAATTGTGTTGTAGTCAAACAATGGAATATTTCATAGTAGTAGAAAGGAACAAATGGTACTACTACAATCTTTAACATGGTTGTGCTTTACAAACATGATTTTGAACAAAAAAAAGCAAGTCACAGAAGAATGTATATGAAATGACTAAATTTTTACAAAATTCAAAACCAAAATACCTAATGACATATTTTTCAGAGATTAATATCTAGATGGTAAAACACAAAAAAAAGCATGAGAATAGTTCAGCAAAATAAAAGTTATGTCTGGGGGAAGGGATATTTTCAATGAGGGGTATGCAGGTTACTGCTGCATGAGTGTTTATTTTATGATTTTTACTAAACTATAAAAACATTATATATTGTCTTCCATAAAAATATAAGTAACGGAAACTGTACTGTAATGAGTTTGAGTATTGTACTATTTAACCATCAGTTTCATTTATTTGCAGCTGAGAGAGAGGAGTGAGATACTCTAGAAGAAAACTTGTAGGGAATCATATAGTGATGATAATGATGATGACAGATACATAGACACTAGGTAATAGATATTTAGTAAGTGCTTACTATATATAGGGCATTATAATTAAGATATATTTTATCATTTAATCTCCAAATAAAACTGTATGTTAGGTACTATTTTTCTCTCTATTTTAGAAATGATAAAATGCAGGGACAGAGAAGTTAATCAAATTGTCTAACGTTGCACAAGTAGCTAATGCAGCCTGAATTCTAAACAAGACAGGCTCCAGAGTCTATGCTTTTAAACCACTAAGAAGATGACAGGGAATAAGAAAGACTATAGAATAGCAAAAAGACCAGTAAATTGAAAGTGGGTATGAAAAAAGAAAGCAATTTCCCATCGCATTTGTAAAACAGAATAACAATTAGAGAGTTCCATCTTGAAGGAACAAACCTCTGGGGAAAAAATCTAGCCTTTATACAGAAATGAAGAAACTATCTCACTAGGTGGGCACAAAATATTTTTTCAGATGCTCAAAAATGATGTGAGCTATTCCTTAATTTGGTTTCATGAAGTAACATACAGAGACTACCTGTACCAAAATTTTCAGGAAATTCGTGAATGTAGATTCCTGGGCCTTACCCTTAGTATTAAGTACTGAATCAGAATCCCTGGATCTGTGTCCAGAAAATCTACATTTTTAACGAATTCCACACATATTTTTTACATAGAGCCAAATAACATTGCCACTCCCTTAACCTGACGTCATGCCACAGTATTCCCAACTGAGCATCCAAAATGTGTGAGATCACTAACGAAAATACAGAAAATGTGAGGCTAATTTTCAACGCTAATGCTATTTATTGGTATATTTTGCCAAATCATGCTTCTGTTTGAAGGCACATGGGGACTTTAGGTTATCACACAGCTAAGCACTTAAACATTCTTCGCACATTGCAGAAGAAAAATGCACAAAGGTAGGTATAGTTACTGGATGATCCAGTGTTGGTGTTCTAGCCAGCGGCCAAGACAAGTGGCTATGAGTTAATATGTAGTTTTTTGAAATAAGGTCCTTACTCACTAATGTTTCCCTTAGAAGAAAGCCCTTTTTTCTTCCCTGGGACAGCAAGTTGCTATGAAGATGATGACTTTAAATCTACTTTTGTTTGCATTAATTATATCAAACTTCTGGATTTTGACAGAATAGAGAGGCTACATCAGATCCACATGTCAAAAGATGATAGCCACAATTGTCTTACTGGCTCCTCTCTCTCGCCTTTAGCTTCATTGCAATATATTGGTTAATCACAATAGAACTAGATTGCCTAGGTGTGGAACTTGACTCAGCTAATTATTACCTGTGTGACTGTTAGCAAATGATTTAGCCTCCCAGAACTTCAATTTCTTCAACTCTAAATCAGGGATAATTTATTTCATAAAGTTGCTCTTAGAGCCCCTGGTATATTAAGGGCTCAATAAAATAATTTCTTTCTTCTGTATATTCCAGCCACAAAGTCTTCTTCCCTTAGGCCAAGACAATAGCTCTACATCTAAGTAGAGTAGTTGAGATATGGAGGGCGTTAAAAAGACACTGCCCCCCAAATATCTTTCCCCTACCCCTGTATCACTGTGAAATTTCCACCATTTGTCACTCCTTGTTTTCAATCTGGAGAGGAGTATTAATCTGATTAAAATTCTACGTTTGCTTTTTCTGAATGGGGAAAATATCAGCTAGCTAATGTGTTCATAGAACACAGAGCCCTGAGTCCATTAGACACGTGAACATGAACTTTGACTTAGAGCCAAATAGACATTCAACAATATATCAGAACAAGGTAATAATGACCTCATATCTCCCCCAACACATGCACACACAATCCCTGGAAGCACATAGAAACATTGGACAAAATAAGGTCATTTAAAAAATATATAGCAGGCTTGAAAGAAGGAAAGGAGAAAGTAAGTAAAGAAGGGTTGGAGAATGGAAAGAAGGGAAGACGAATGAAAAGAGAAGAGGGAGGAAACAGAAGAAGAAAGAGAAGGGAAAGTAGAGGGGAAAAGAACGGAAGAGGGAAGAAAGAAAGGAAAAGGAAAATAGAAAAAGAGAAAGTAATAATTCATGAGTTACAAGCTGCAACCAAAGCAGTGTTAGTCTCCTGTTTTATAAAACCTACCCAAAGACCACAGCAACAGTCAGCTAGGAGTTTTCTGCTCAGAGAGGCACATCAGTCGTGGCCTCCTGCTCATGTGAGGAAGATTGCTGCATAAAGCTGGGAGTCTCAAATTCCTGCCTCATCTATGAAGGAGCAACTAAAAAAGATCTTTTCACTGGTCTGAGGAAGTCTTAAGAAAGATTGCATTATAACCAAGAATATGAGTTGGGAAATGAAAGGTTACCTATGAGAAATCAAAACCCTGGGCCCAGACCACAAGATGATTGGGTTGAAATTTGCTCTTCCCATGTGGTGTAGAGGTCCAGATCAAGAAAATATATTATTCCAGGACTGATAAAACAGCTTGGGCTCCAGAAAAACACATGCACAGGAATATTTCTACCACCTAGGATACAAGTGATACCCATAGGATAAACAAACAAACAAAAACATCACTATAAAATTCCTCTGAAAATGAACTCACAAAACTGATTTGAAATGAAGAGGTAAGGAAGGATATACAAGTCTCAGTGGATTGCTCAGACGTCACTGGTAGACCTAATAAAGACAGGAAGAACCATCCAAGGCTCCTGATGAGGAAGAGAAGTACATTGTAAACTACATAAAGGGGCAGCAAATAAGCTCAGCCTTCAGAGTCCTACTGACTGGCTTTGAAATCCTGTCCTGCACTCTTCTCATCTGTGAAATGGAGATAAAAATAGCTTCTTCATAGATTTGTTATGAGAATTCCATATGATAGTAATATACAATTAAAAAATCCATTGAAACAGTAAATCCAAGTCACTTTTTCTTTTTTACCATACTCTCTGTCACATACCCCCACATCATCTAGCAAATTGCAAAACCCTACCTGCAACTGTCTTGTCTCTTAATATTTATTTCTTTTATACATTCTTGATCTCCTTGCCCAAGTTCAGAACAATCTTAACATCTCATCTGAATTAATGCGATGTCTTGGCCCACCTGCCTTCAATGCATCTTTTGTTTAGTATATTTCATCCACCTAACCCAGAGCCATTTTTCTAAAGCACTTTCCTCCTCAAAATTCTCAATAGAGCCCACTATAAATATAATGAAATTAGAACTCTTCAGCATAACCTTTAAGATCTTGGAAAATCTTTGCCCAAACAAACTTTGCAATCTTATTGCTTCTGCCTCCATTTCCAAATAGTCCTTATGTTCCAAATGCACCAGTTATCAAGATTCACTTTATTATCCGACAATGTATTTTCACTCAAGCTGAGAAACAGCATTTTTTTCTCAAATATGCATGACCTACCAATCTAAGCTCAGTTTAAATCGTACCTCACGTAAGGGATTTTTCCAGATTTTCTGAGTTGGAATTCTCTCTCCTTTACTCCTTGTTCACTTATAACAGTTTGTCCGTACTTCTATTATAGTTGTCAGCCCAATCTATACTTTTCAAATTACTTTATGTAGGCTTCTCATTCCTACTGGACTGTGAAAACCTTAGGTGTGGAAATATGTTGTATTTATCTTTGCATCCTTGGCATTTAATATGTTGATCTACCCATAGCAGATTTTCAATAAATATACTCAATTTCCTTGTTTCATAATTTGGCCTTGGACAAGCATGATTCCCAAGAACATTTGACAGCATTCCTACATGAAAAGATTTTACCTGACACATATCTTTCTTCTCAAAGTCAACAATTAAGAATGACAAAAGGTGGTTCATATGGAAAATACAATCACTTAGCCTTTTTAGGATAGACTTTATCTTTATGCAGAATTTTTCCATTGGTTTATGAAGCACCTTGGAAATCATTTAGCTTCTCTAATAAACTACATTATAGAATCTTTGAAGTCAGAAGGTACTATGTAATCTAGGGAAAATATGGACCCTAGCCAGATGAAAAGGACAAGGAAAATTTGATACAGCAAGCTCTAAATGTTGGCTATATCTGTTTCAGTTTTGCCTAAAGCTATCCCTGTTCAATATAAAAAGATGAATATTTGTTCTGGGTAAGTGTCTCTGGCTTTGTAATTTCAATGTCAGCCATGCTGTGACATAATCACCTAAAAATGATAGTGCTGCCTTAGCCTGAATTGAATAAAACAGTAACATTCAATGATTTCCAACCCAAATAAAGAAGATTAACATATAAAAATCTGTGAATAATCTCTCCATACTATACGAAGATAATGGCATTGTTATTGCTTGTTTGAGTGCTTATGAAGACCAACTTTGCTATCTACATTTCCAAGTCTCAACCATCCAGAAATGATAGCTTGCAAAAGAAAATGAATTATTTTCTTCTTTTGAATATTGATATTTTTCTTATGTGTCACAGCTGATGTCTCCATTGATCCCTCATTATTTGTTCAAATAGTTGTAATTTTTATATTTTTAGTTGGACTGGGTAGAGAAGATAGACAGGAAATAGGATACAGGGAGAGAACTTAATTTCCCCCCTATTCTTTTTTGTAGAATATAGTTAGAAAGTTCATTTGAATATATGCGGATTGGGATGATTGGAATTTGCAAAAATGTAACATATTTGTACATTCTCAACAGCAGTTGTATAAATCTTCTAGTCTTTTCTTGAAAAGTCATTGCTTTTCAGTATATTTCATTAATATATTTTAAATTACAGATTACAAAAAATTCCTCTTGGAAACATTCACTTAGAGTATGGTAGGAACTAAATGCTGAACTTATATGCAATAAAAATACATGTAACGATACTACCTATTTGCAAACATTACCTTGTGTTATTAATGCTAAGCAATGGCCTTGAAATTAATAGTGCAGCATGTGTTCATGACTTGCCCTTTGTGCTCCAAAGAAAGCTAAGGAAGCCAAGCATCCTGGGAAGCCAAATCATTAATCCATACAGATAAACATCAGGTAATTGCATTTTAAAATAAATTATATAGTTGTTAAAGTATCTGCTTTCTATTTTCTCTACATAGACAAGAGTGTGATTTAGTGCAAAGGTCACAAGATGAAGACACAAAAAAAATTTAACATTGTCACTTACTACCTACCTATGTGACTTTACGCAAGTCACTTTGGTTTTTTAAATCCCTGTTTTCTCTTTGATAAAGTGCAGATAATATATTCACCTGCTCATCATCACATGATTGTTGATATCAAAAGATATAATCAATAAGAATTCTTGGTGATTTTCATGTCTAAGTAGGAAGTTTCAGCTAGAAATTGTAATTACCACAACACTTCCCAACCAGATTAAAAGATTAGCTATATTATCAAGAAACTATATGCTGAGGCTGGCCCTGTGGCCTAGTGACTAAGTTTAGGGTGCTCCACTTCGGTAGCCTGGGTTTAGTTCCCAGGCATGGACCTACACCACTCATCAGTGACCATGTTGTGGTGGTGACCCACCCCACATAGACAATAGAGGAAGATTGACACAGATGTTAGCTCAGGGCGAATCTTCCTCAAGCAAAAAGAGAAAGACAGGCAACAGATTTTAGCTCTGGGTGAATCTTCTTCAGCAAATATAAAAGGAAGAAATGATATACCAAGTCCATTCGCTGAATAGGATAGCTAAAATGGCTACCTTATATCCTCTGTGAAGACTGGAGAGGTCAAGCAGGATTAACAGCAGGTCAAGCAGAATTGAATCTTACTTCTCTTTTCTTTGCATAATTAAAATACAGTTTGGAAGCTTCAATCTTTAGATAGATCACACGACTCCTATGAAAGATTTCAAATGCAGATTTTTTTTTTCATTTTGTGATTATCTTGGACACCTGCCCTGGGTTAGTTGCCACAGGCCTCACTCCCTTCTGGAGACGGCCCCACTACATGATCTGAGGAAGTGTAGAATTGTCTTGAAAAATAAATATAGGAAAAGGCAATGTTGGAACAACAAAACAATTGGATCTAAGAACTGAGAATTTTAAAATTATGAAATAAAGTCATAATCTGTCGAGTACTAATAATATGCAGGAAGTTCATATTTTCCAATTTTCTCTTTATAATGTATATTACTACTATTTCTCAAAACAATACTGATGAGCTAAAATAAACTTGATAAGAATAAGGAAAGAAAAGGTTCAATACAATTTGCAAGTGTTTTAAAGATATAGAGAATACCTTAGTTTGTTTGCGAGTGTGTGGTTTTTTTCAACAATCATTATTATTTCATGTTTGAAACAAATCTGAATGTCACTTCATAATCACCATAAGGCATACATAATTTGAATTCCTACTGCACTGGGGGCATTTTTGAAGATTTAACTTGACTGCCTTTGAATCCTTCATTTTCAAATGTAAAATAACTCATTCAAAAGGAAGATAGCTGAAAACATTCTTGGAGTTAAATATTACCTCATTAGTTTGAAGTTAGGTTGGGCATCCAGCATGAAATTCAAATTCACGTGGCATTCATATTCAGATGTGAACTGAATGAACTATTAAATGAAAATTGTTTAAATATGCTGAGAAGAGAATGAAGACAAAACAGAATGGCCTTAACACATGAGTAACAGTGGAAAGAAAGTTAAAATGATATTCTTTCACTTCCATACTTATGTGTGAGAATTTGTAGTTTTAAATCACTTCTGGATAACACTGACTTCCTGAGTTCTTTATTATTTTCAGTTAATGGAATCATTTGTGTGTCATTTCTGTATATGCTTTGTATGTTTTATATTCTTTCTTGCTACCTCTTACCCAAAGGCTTTACCCTTTATGCCCAAGGAAGATTGGGGAAAGAAAGGTGATGACATGCATTAACAGAGATGCAAAAGGCAGGGATAAGCTCTCCACACTTTGGATCTCCCATTCTCCAGTCAGTAAAGATAAAAGTTCTTGAGGGCAATAATATCTAATTCACCCACGTAACTTGTGTCACTCCTCTCCTTCCAGCATCTAGCACAAGGCTTAGCATGCACAGAATGCTCAGCAAATATTTGTCCAATTGAACCTAGAGAGGAAAATCTATTTTCTCAGTCAGAATAAAATCGTTAGCTAATATACATCTCATTTCTAAGGAATATTCAGGCTGTGTACCCTAGTGCAAGTTTAATAATTTGTTCAAAACGTTCATATTCCTGTCTTGGAGCTCAGAAGTTCCAGCTTGCTTTCATTACATAAGCATTGGCTTTGCAGTCAGAAAGACACAAAATCAAGCTCAGCTTTACCCCTCATCAGGTATATGTACTCTGACAAGTTCATCCTCTTTGAGTATCAGCTTCATCTACAAAACGGAAATAATAATAGTACCTATCTGATAGAAACACTGGGGATTCACATGAAATAAGGTATGTAAATAGTTTGACAACATTCAGTAACAGTATTAAATAAGTAGTAGCTATTTTTATAATTATCAAAATTTTACCCAGACCATCTCATCGAAACGAAGCATTACTAACATGCCAAGACCCTTTTCTTCACTATAACCAATTTCAAATAACAATTTTAAAGAAATTTGAGCAATTAAACTTTCATACAAAGAGGAAGAAAACATGCTAATAAAGTGCTAGAGAAAGAAGGTGATGTTTCATTAACTCAAAGCTTTCAGATCCAACAAATACACTCCAACAACAATTTTAAAAGATAGCAGTGCGATTATCAAGAAAGTAAAATCATCTTAACAAGTACTAATTGCTAGAGAGTGATTCCCCACTTTACCTCTTTCAAAGTTTTGCTAAGAGCGTTTATTTATTTATTTATTCACTCATTAACTCAAAATATATTTATTGAGGGCTTGCTATGTGCCCAGTACTGTTTGGGATAGGAGTACGTCAGTGTACAGAATCAAAGAAGATATCTACCCTCATGAAGTTTATATTCTGTAGTGGAGAGGCAAACAATAAGCAATAAAAAATAAGGAACACGTCAATTACATAATATGTAACATGTGGTAAATGCAAATGAAAAAAGAGAAAGAAGAACAAGAGAAAGGAGATGGAGTATCCGGACTGGGGTTGAGAGGTCAGGAGAGGCCTCGCTGAGAAGGAGACATGTGAACAAAGATTTAAAGTGAATGTAGATACCTGGGGGAAGAGTGCTCAGGGCAGAAGTGCTAATTCAAACTCCTGGGCGGAAACATTCTTCACATGTAAGAGGCAGTGCAAGTGAAGCAGAGTTTGCCAGCGAAATAGCAGGGCACAGGGGAGAAGTGGGCAAGAGAGATCGTGAATGGTCTTATAGACCTTATCCCGCTGTCAAATAGGATGACACTGCAGGATATTGTCTAAGCAGTGTGTCTAGCATGAGGCTTAAATTTTATCAAAAATATAATAAAGCTAGATTGAGTTCCAAGACAAAAATGATCAATATTTTATGTATTATTAGAATAATTAACTAATGTAATTGAGATTTCTTAATCCACAAGAGTGATATGGGAGAGAAAAAATTAGGACAGGTTTACATTTGCCTGAGGGGAAGAGACAATAATGAAGTCAAGCAAAAATATTTAATTTAGATTTGATTAAATAAATCCTTTCCTAGCAGAGATAGGTATTAACATAGTTGACAAAGAAGGTTTTAACATTCCTCTCAAACATTCTTTAGAAGTAAATCAAAGTTTTTTAAAGTTTAGTTGAATGTGAAAGAGCAATGAAGATAAAGTCAAAGCCAGAATCATAACTATAGTTCTAAAGTTATCCAACAGGGGGAAGAAAATAATGATCTTTTCAAACAGAAATAACAGTAAGCTATTAATTTAGTGATAAGTACAGAGTATCAAATTCCACTGAGCTTGCTACTATCCACCTTCCTGGAAATGTAAAACAATGAAGAGGGAAAAGTTTAGGGTACTCAAGAGTTTCTGGTTTACTGGGAGCACTTAGAAGTGGGCAAATCTCTTTCTGCTTTAGATCCTGAAGACCAAGGCTACGTCTCCTGACAAGCAATTTCTAATTATAAGTTGTAAACACTGGTGGTATCTTTGTCAGCCTGATACTCAGGTTATTCAGAGTTCTTTTTAAAACTTCAACAGATTTAGCCTCACTTTGAGAGGGGTCTCAGCAGTGAAGTGTTGCTTTCCACTGCTATAAGCCTTCCTAGTTCAGAGAAGAAGGGTCACTGACTTAGTTCAATTTGCCCAGAGCTGAGGAGGCCATTTTGCACGGGGTGAGGGCAAATGAATTTGGCACAGAGAGATGGCAAAGCACCACGGGAAACACAACTGGATCATCAGAGAAACAAGTGATACCACAAGCAACTGAAATCCTGCAGAAGAGTACTGTGAAACAGATTTTAATAGTCAAATATCAAATGATAGCACCTGTTCTTTCAAGGAAAGAAGGAATTTCAAGAGTGAAAGTTTCATGTTTGCACACTTGTTAAAAATTCTTGGGGGAGAATAAACCAATACTTATATACCAAACTCCACCATTGATTCTCAATCAAAATGTTGAACTTCAGGACTAATAGACGCTTCTTTTCCATTAGAAAATAAATAAGTATATGGCTATAGAGATAGATAAAGGGCAATTTAAGGAATAATAGATAGTATGATAAATAAAAATAAATAGATGGGTGAGCGTTTGTGCTGTAAACCATGCTGGATTTGCATTTGACTGAGAAAAGCTTTTTAAATCAATTATCTTATAACCATCTGTTAGCACAGTAGATAAGTCATTTTGTTTAATTCACTGGAATGTCAACCTAAAAATGACTAATGAGTCACTCCTTTTGGACCATGTATCTCATTGTTTTGCCTCTGACAAAGGTATTAAATGGCAGTTAATTAAATCTTTAGGTCCCACCTTGGTGTCAGTCTCTGAATTAAGAAACTACGCCTAATATTTTCATTTCAATTCACACACACACATATTTTTCTGATCACCCTTTTCGTGTCTAATTCAGACTTGAGAATTATCCCTATTGATACTTTCAGCCTAAGCCTGCTAGTGCAGAGCAGGGACTTTGGTGCCAATAGCCTGGGCTCAAATGCTATTCCGTCATTTAATAACTATGTGAAATTGGGCAATTTATAAAATGTCAATGTACCTCTGATTTCCTATCAATAAAATATGTTGTTCGTGAGGCTTAAGTAATTTAATACATTATAAACACTGGGAAGAGTACCTGGAACCTTGTAAGTACTTAGTAAACTTAGTTATAATAACTATCATCATCATCATCATTGTCATCACCATTATTTGCAGTATATTAGTATCAAATAAATAGCATTAGCAAAGAAAGTTTTAAAATGTGACATTCAAATACAACAAATTTATTTATCACACAATCTTCCATGACAGGTGTCCTAGTGTGCTGGGCAGCTTTCCATCACGCAATCATCCATGGACAATGGCTCTGCCTCTGCCTTCTCAGTGTTCAGATGGCACTAAGCAACACTATTCCAGGCTAAGGGCCACAGACGGGGAGGAGGAGCAGAAAAATCAGAAGTCCAGTGTAGGGCCAGAAACTTCCTTTTACGCGATGGAAGAAGCTAGCGTCATTACTTTTGCTCACGTTTCATTGGCAAGGAACTAATTACTTGGCCACACCTAGGTGTAAGGGGGCCCAACAATTGCTGTTTCTAGCAGGATAAGCTATTCCAGGAAGAACTCTAATACTATGGAAAAAGCTTCTGATATTCAGTTAACAGCTCTGTCACATGTGTCTTGTGGCAAACTCCTAAGTAACACTGATTAGGCACAAGCTCATTTACGGTGTTTACATGTAGATCTGTGTACATATATGTGTGAGTACACTCCCTCTTGACTTCCAACTATTCAAAAGCTTTCTCAGTGACCAGGGCCTTCTTTCTGCAAACCAGAAGTGCTGGAAAATTAACATTCTCTGGGATCAGCCATCATTCAATGACTGATGAAATTGATGTGTAAATAACCGAGTCATCACCCTTCCCCACACCCATGAGATAACACTGAGGTGCCTGTTGCACGTTGACATTGAATGATTATGTCACTGATTACCAACAGTCATAACAGGGTTGATGCTGTGTGTTTTTCCTTCCCTATCTTACTTCTTCACTGCTTTATAGGTATTTTGGAATATCATCTCCAAAATAAACTACTTGTACTCACATCTTTGTCTAAGGATCTATTTTCGGGGAAAATCAAACTAAGAAAGGGAAGAAAGGAAGTTGCAAAATTGACTGAGGTAATAGTTACCACATATTGTATTGTCAGGAAGTTGAGAATAACTCAAAAACTGTCAAAATATTGACACTTATTAAAAATGACTGAAACAAAAAATTCTTAATGTCTGGCCTCTCTCATTGGGGGGGCTACATATTTGAAAGAAATGGGTTTACAGTTTCCCTTGTGTGATTCTAAGACTTAACAACTCTTGAAATGTATTAAATCTTTAGGTCCCACCTTGGTGTCAGTCTCTGAATTAAGAAATGTATTACAGGATCCTATGAAACTTCCTTGCCACTCTTCATTTCCCTGCTTCTGTTTACTGTAAAATCCTGTGCTGTCCAATATGCTAGCCAACGAGCCATATGTGGTTTTGAGCACTTGAAATGTGGCTAGTTCTAACTGAGATGTGGTGTGAGTGTAAAATACACATTGGATTTTGAAGGCTTAATATAAGAAATGTAAAATATCTCATAAATAATTTTATACTGATTAAATGTTGAGCAAAAATAGTTTGATTATATCAGGTAAAATAAAATAGATTATTAAAATTGTCACCTATTTACTTTTACTTTCCTTAATGTGGCTATTAGAAAATTTACAATTACATATGTGGCTCACATTATATTTGGACAGTGCTCATATATACTAATTGGGCTTTTTGAGTTTTCTTTGGAATGGACAAAGGATATATTTGTTGGATACCTTTAAAAACATGTGGCAAGCTTTCCAGAAAATAGATGTTGATGGAATGAAATCCTTTAATTTTCCTTAGATGGGGATATGACTTTCAAAGGACAGAACACTAACTCTGCTCATAAAATTCCCAGAGCTTTACATAGGTATGCTGTACCAGAAATACATAGGTCCATATAACTATGTATTATCAGTTATCTTTAATCCTTATAAGGTTATAATCAGAAAATGCTATTTCAGTTACCTCTTAGATCTAAGTTAGCAGCTATATCATAAAATTATCACTATGTAAATTTGTTGGGTGTACCCCAAAACTTTCCAATGACTTGATTTACACCAGTCATCAGTTCCTGCCAACATAAGTCAAAGCTTCAGGTGTTTAGACACAGTACCTTGAAGGAACAATAAAAAATCTCTTAGTTATGTCAGACCTTTAAATATGTAATCATATAACAGAACAGAATAATGGGAAGATCCAGTCACTCTTTCCATTAACTTGTTATCTTATTGTGGGTTCACTTCTAAGAATAGAATTAAGAATACATATGCAAATATTTATTTACATGTACAAATTTCATGTACAAATTTTATGGCAGTAACTGCTATACTACTGGAAATTCTAGTGATGAAGATACTGTATCAGAATAAAGGACCCCATAGTTCCTTGCCTTTTCTCCTAGAAGCATGGAAATAACAAATTCATTTAAAGCAACGTTTTCATATGTGGTATACAATGATAGCCTCCTTAAACTTAACAATATTTTTCTTAGAAAAAATAATTAAACATAACTCTCTGGCATATCAATATAGATTAATACAGAAGACCCAAGAAAAATTGAAAACAGAGCTAAATAGTTGCAGTTTTAAAACTCAAACCAGGGCATTTTGGACTCAAAACTCAATGATTTTGTTTTAAACTACAATAGTACAGTAATTCTGGTTAGGTTATTAAAGCCAGATGAGAACATAGATGTCCAAATAGTACGGGCATCAGACTAGTGGATAAGATTCACAAGGCTCAAGTAATATGGAGAATAGTATGTGCGTCTAATCCTCCCTCAAAAAGCATCTACTTGCTTATATTATCAAACTTACACCATCTTCTCTAGCTTGACCTGTGCTCATATTTAATTCTCAATTATCCAGGCAGTCTACTCTCCAGGGAGCCTTGAGTGTCAGCAATACATTTCACTCATAGATGCTACGATCTAGAAGGAAGAAGGGAAGGAAGGAGGAATGAAATGAAGGAAGGGAGTAAGAAGAAAAGAAAAATTCAGTCCTACATTATTGCTATCATAGACAATTCCACTTGGAATTCATAAATTCCAAGACTATATGAGAGTAGAAGAATGGAAATGATTTTGTCTAAAGTATTTTCTAGGGGGCTGGCCCCGTGGCCGAGTGGTTAAGTTCACGGGCTCCGCTGCAGGTGGCCCAATGTTTCATCAGTTCAAATTCTGGGCTCGGATACGGCACTGCTCATCAAACCACGCTGAGGCAGCATCCCACATGCCACAACTAGAAGGACCCACAACTAAGAATATACAACTATGTACCGGGGGGCTTTGGGGAGAAAAAGGAAAAACATAAAATCTTTAAAGCATTTTCTAAAGAGATATTGAAGTTTCCATAATTTTTCTGCAACAATAGAAGTCAGGCAACTTTCACATACAGTCAAATTTGTGGACAGATGTAAAGATAGCATCTACTTTATAGTAAATAACAACGCAAAGTGTAACATGATGCTATTTAACGAGCAAATTCCAAGATAAGTACTCCTCAGAGTACCAAAAAAAAAAAAAAAAGAAAAGAAACCTTGATCTTATTTTCTAGATATTAGAGTTAAGCAGCACAATAGAATCAGTTATTTACAACATACTTTTTTAAAAGGATTTTCCAGTACATGTACTCTTAGCCATATAATACACCTGTAATTGGAGAAAAAGACTCACATTTAAAAAACATCATTATCTTGACAAATATCTTAAATTATGTTCTCTATACTCTCTTCAGACTGTCTCTGATGCATAAGTCAATAACGCTTTCTTGTAATGAATACTTATGGCTGTTCAGCAGTCGTGATAAACATTAAAGTTTTTTCAATGGCTAAAAGAGTGCAAATATCTGCACTTTATTAGAAAGGAAAGAAAAGCCTGATATGGCGCATTGTTTTCTCTTTTAGAATTATTTTATTTCACAAGAGTGAAAAATGTGATCTAGTTTAGTACACACTGACTTTATCTTTGTACTTTCTACTTTACCATTTTCTACCACATTCTACAGTACCATGTCTTTTAGCAAAAGGAAACCACAAATGCCAGGAGTTAAAAATCACACATATAAACATATATAAACTTATACGTATACTTTTATATATTAAGAGTGGTTACATCTGAATAAAAAATTACACATGAGATTTTATTTTATGTTTTCAAAAATTTCTAGAATGAGCTCATGTTATATGAATAACAAGCAAGTTATCTTTTTCCAAATAGGCAGCCATTTATCCACCAGCATTTATTGAATAATCACCTTTCTCCAACAGCAAGTTGATTTGTCATCTAAATCATATAACAAAATTTTCAGCCAGCCCGGTGATGCAGCGGTTAAGTTCGCACGTTCCGCTTCTCAGCAGCCCGGGGTTCGCCTGTTGGGATCCTGGGTGCGGACATGGCACTGCTTGGCACACCATGCTGTGGTAGGCGTCCCACATATAAAGTAGAGGAAGATGGGCACGGATGTTAGCTCAGGGCTAGTCTTCCTCAAAAATAAATAAATAAATAAATCATATAACAAAATTTTGATGGTTAATTTTATGTGTCAACTGGAATGAACCACAGTGTGCCCAGATATTTGGTCAATCATTATTCCGGGTGTTTCTGTGAGGATACTTTTGGATGAGATTAACATTTAACTCAGTAGACTGAGAAAAGCATATTGCCCTCATTGAATGGGCCTCATCCAACCAGATGAAAGCCTGAAGAGGACAAAGACTCTGATCCTCCCCCAAGTATGAGAGAATTCTTTCCTGTCTGACTTGGACAGGAACTACACCATTGGTTCTTCTGGTTCTCACATCTTCAGGCTCAGACTACAAATAAACTCTAGGCTTTCCTGGCTGGGTCTCCAGCTTATTGACATAGCCTACAGATCTTGAAACTTCTCAGTCTTCATAATAATGTGAACAAATTTGTAATAATAAATATCTCTCTCTCTCTAGTTTTCTGAATTGTATCTGGGGTTTCTGGAATTGACTCTCTAATCTGACTAGATTTAAAGACACTAATGACTCTGTTTTCAGTAGTAAAGAGAACACTGATAGCCTGTGGTGTGATCTAGCAACAGATATATACAAAATATCACCATTGAATACTCTGAACCAATCTTATCAAATGAAAGGTTCTAAGTGCCTGTGTATATGATATTTTTTAAAATATCTTTATAAAACTAATGAGTATGAGATGGCTGATTGCTGCTAATGTCACTAGGCAAGGTGGGGAAAGAAAAGGATGTGCTTGGGAGTTTGAATTCGCAGTTGAAGTGCTGCATAGAGGACCTGAAAGCTTCTTTGTGTACCCTGAGGAAGACCCTTCTGTCCTGTAGCCTCAGGGCTGACATTACTGAAAATCAAACCCAAAATCTTGTCCTTTGACTGGCTGAACCTCAATGCAAGTTGAACTCCCAACTTGACAGGGTCTCTACTGTTGAAGTAAGGACATTGATTAGGATGAAATCGAATCCTGAAAGTTGGAATGAGGACATGTGCGAAGATCCTAAATTCTGATAAGTCTTCTTTGCTGTGGAAGCAAACTTTGCCACCTCGAGTAGAAGCAGCCTTTTAAACTCCATCTAAGACGATTAATCCTTATTGTCTGAGAAAACTGTAATGTCCTCTGCTGAGGCAGTTGCCTTGTAAGACAATGCTAATTCTCCTCAAGACCCTCCCCAGCAACCCCTGTTTGCTTCCAAACCTATAACTAGACTCAAGTCACAGCAGGCCCCTAAAAGTGAGGTACAAAGTGTAATCCATGAGGAAGTACGCTATACTCCAAAGAACTACATCAATTTTCTAATTTATACAGACAAAAGTCGAGGGAACGTATGTGGGAATGGACATTATGTGTGAGGAATAGTGGTGGAAGGAACCTACAGTTGGATGAAGCTGAGTTTGTTCACATGAGCTTACTAAGCAAAGATTCTTCCTTTGATGTTGCAGTCTGGAGAGTTACGGCTCTAACAATTTCTTTGGTTGATTGGCTGAAATATGGACGAAAAGGTGGCCCACAGTGAGTGAGTTAACAATGCCAGACCTGCATTAGTTTAATGTAGAGGATGAGATTCAAAAGCTTAGAGAGAGAGATTGGAATGTTAGAGTGGATAAGTCATTTACAGCCTACTCACCCACCCAGAGAGAGTCTAAAAGACACAACTTTTTCCATGACTGTTATAAATTTGTGAGGAGAACTTGAAGAGATTTAGCTCAAGATTGTATCACAGTAGGCCCCGTGGGTACTCAAACACATCCTGTGGTTATTTCTCTAGTTCCAGAATGCATAATTGGAATAGACATACTCAGCAGCTGAGAGAATCACTATGCTGGCTCCCTAACCAGTGGAGTAAGGGCTGTATGGTGGAAAGGCCAAGTAGAAGCCAGTAGAATTGCATCTACCTGAAAACATAGTAAAACAAAAGCAATACTGCATCCCTGAGGAATTGCAGAGATTAGTGCCAACACGAAGGACCTGAAAGATGTGGGGGAGGGGGGTTGATGATTCTCCCACATGACATTTGACTCACCTCGGACAGATGAATCTTCGAGAATGACAATGGATTATTGTAAGCTTAACCAGGGTGTTGACTCTAATTGTAGCTGTTGTACCAGATGTGATTTCATTGCTTGAGCAAATTAACACATCTCCTAGTACCCAGTATGCAGCTATTGATGTAAAAAATGCTTTTTTGTCCATATTTTTTAAAAAGGAACAAGACAGTTTGCTTTCAACTAGCAAGACCAGCAATACACCTTCACTGTCCTACCTCAGGATTTTATCTACCCTGCAGCCCTATATTATAATTTACCATAAAGGGATCTTGATCACCTTCCCTTTCCACAAGATATCAGTCTGGTATATTATATTGATGAGCCCATGCTGATTGAACCTGGTGAGCAAGAAGTAGCATTTAGTTGAGACTTATTTGTAAGACATTTGCGTGTCAGAGTCTGAGAAATAAATCTAACAAAAATTCAGATTCCTTCTACCCCAGTAAAATGTCTAGATGTCCCATCATATGAAACATGTTTAGGTATTGTTTCTAAGGTGAAGGATGAGATGTTGCATCTGGTCTATCCTACAACCAAGAAAAGGCATGATGTTCAGGAGGCCTCCTTGGGTTTTGGAGGCACATATGTTTTATTGGGGTGTGTTACTCTGGCTTATTTACTGAGTGACCCAAAAAGCTGCTAGTTTTGAGTGGGGGCCAGAAGAATAGAAGGATTTTCAACAGGTCCAGGCTGCCATACAAGCTGCTCTGCCACTTGAACCGTATGATCCAGCAGATGCCAATTGTACTTGAAGTGTCAGTGGAAGATAGGGATGCTGTATGGAGCCTTTGGCAGGTCCCTGTAGGTAAATTGCAGTGCAGGCTTTTACGATTTTGGAGCACAACCCTCATGTCCTCTGTGGATAACTCCTTTCCTTTTAAGAAACAATTCTAAGCCAGCTACTAGGCTTTACTAGAGACTGAATGCTTAACCGTGAGCCACCATTTATCATGCAACATGAGCCCTCCATCATGAAGTGAGTGTTATATGACCCATCAACCATAAAGCTGGGTGTGCAAAGCAGCATTCCATTATCAAATGGAACTGATATATACATGATTGGGCCAGAGTAGTCTCTTTACTTGTGGGACAGATAAGTTACTTATAGAAGTGGCCCGAATGGCCATAGCTCCCCACTTCGGCTAAACTACATTCTTTTTTGTAGCCTGCACCAAGAGTGAACCCTAATGTAAACTATGGACTTCGGGTGATAATGATGTGTCAACACAGGTTTATCAATTGTATCAAATGTGTGATTGGGGTGGGGGATGTTGATGTGTCGGGGAGGGAGTACATGGAAAATCTCTGTACTTTCTGCTCTATTTTCTGTAAACCTAAAACTGCTAAATAATATGAAAGTGACTTTGGAACTGGATAATGGATAGCGACTTGAAGAGTTTTGTTGGTGCATGTTACAAAAAGTATACATTGCTTTGAAGAGACTGTTGGTAAGAATATGGACAATAAAGGTGATTTTGGTTTGGTCTCAGAAGGAAATGAGGAATGTGTTATTGGATATTGGAGGAAAGTTGATACTTTTTATAAAGTGGCAAAGTACTTGGCCGAATTGTATTCTAGTGTATCGTGAAAAATAGAAATTCTAAGTGGAAAACTTGGATATTTAGCTAAGGAGATTTCTAAGCAAAGATTTAAAGGCCTAGATTGCTTCCTCTTACTACTTTATAGTAAAATGCTAAAAGAGAAAGATAAATGGAGGGAATTTTTAAATAAAAAAGGAACCATAACTTAAAGATTCGGAAAATTCTTTACCTAGCCATACTGCAAAAAGCAAAAAAGCATGTTTTGGAGAGAATACTAAAGATATGGCTGGAAAATCATATGTTGAAGCGGTTATGGTGGTGACTCATGGATCTAAGCAGCCATCTCAGCAGAAGCCAGGAATAGACATGAAGTTATACCAGAAGAAACACAGTCAGCTTGGACTAAAGGGGACAGAGCCAGGACAAAATGAAAGAAGTCTGTTGGACTCTTGGGAAGCTACAGAATAAGATAATAAAACTATCCTCCTGTGAATATGTGTTATTCTTCAAAAAAATGAAAGGATGACACTAAACCTGATTCAGAGATCAGTAGCACTACCACTGCCCCCATGGACTAAGGGACACAGGCCCAGGTGGGGCAAGGCTGTCCCTTTCTCGATTTCAGAGGGCAAGCCCATCTTCTAATTTTTAGCAGTCCAGGCTGCTGCAGCCTAGGACCTCAGGGACAGTGGTGGCACATAGGACCATAGGAGTGGGGTTACCATCCAAGGCTGTGAGGATGGAGCTGCCCCCTATGGCTAAGGTGGCAATGCTGCCACCTAGGGCCAAAGGGGCAAAGCCACTACTTAGGGCTAAAGGGACTATGGTGCCACCTCTGTGGCCTTAGAAGTAGGACTGCTATCCTGGTAGGTCCAAAGGACAGTGGATTGAGCAAAAGATGATTGTTATTAAGACTTAAATATAATTTGCCCTGCTAGGTTTTAGACTTTCTTGGGATTTGTGACCCCTTTATTCTTTCCAATTCCTTACTTTTCTTATGGGAATACCTATCTTACACCTGTCCCACCATTGTATTTTGGACAGAGACAACTTTGATGGTTTCACAGGTTCACAGCTCCAGAGGACTTGGCCTCAGGGTGAATCATACATCTAGTCTCATCGACACCTGATTTAGATAATACTTAGATGAGATTTGGGACTTAGAGTTGATGCTGGAATGGGTTAAGAATTTGGGGCTTTTGGGATGGGGCTGAATGCACTTTGCTTGTGAGAATGTTGTGAACTTTTGGGGCAGAGAATTATGGACTGAATTGCGTCTTCTCCCAAAATTCATATGCTAAAGTTCCCATCCCCAGTACCTCAGAATGTAACCATACTTGCAGATACGGCCTTTATTTAAAAAATTAAGTAATTAAGGGGCTGGCCCCATGGCTGAGTGGTTAAGTTCACGTGCTCCGCTGCAGGTGGCCCAGTGTTTTGCTGGTTCGAATCCTGGGCACGGACATGGCACTGCTCATCAAACCACGCTGAGGCAGCATCCCACATGCCAGAACTAGAAGGACCCACAACGAAGAATATACAACAATGTACCTGGGGGCTTTGGGGAGAAAAAGGATAAAAATAAAATCTTAAAAAAAAAATTAAGTAATTAAGGTTAAGGAGGTCATATGGGTGGGGCCAAATCCATGTGACTGTATTTGGATACAGGGCCTTCAAAGAGGTGACTAAGTTAAAATGAGGCAGATAGGATGGCATCCTAATCCAATATGACTGTTGCCCTTATAAAAAGAGAAAGAGACCCCAGGGATATACCAAGAAAGAAAAGGCCATGTGAGGACATGGCAAGAAGGTGGCCATCCACAAGCCAACAGTAGAGGCCTCAGGAGAAACTAAACCTGCAGGCACCTTGGCTTTGATTTCTAGCCTCAAGAATGGTGAGAAAAAATTTCTGTTGTTTAAGCCACTCAGTCTGTGGTGTTTGCTATGGAAGCCCTAGGAAACCAACACGGTAGCTAAAGGCTTGACTGGCTTGACTGCTGCTTTCATTTTTGGCTTGTTGCTTGAATTGGCTACTTTGACACCTGACAACCTGGCTCTCTCCGGCTCATCAGAGCTTCTGAGATTTTCTAATAGACATTGAGGTAAATAAGCCTTTATTGAGAGCTTTTATGCTGATCTGGCTAGGAATTTAGGCTATTTTTGATGTTTTCAGTAGTTATAGACATGAGAGGCTCAATTTTCTCTAGTGTCCTTCATTTTTTCTCCCCTGTTTGCTTTGAGTTTCCCCAGAAACTCCATCTTAAATAAAGTCTATGTCTTGCAACTCTCTCAGGTATAATCTGCTATTATCATACTGGTGCCCTGTGATGTGCTGGTCAGTGATTGAGGAGGTGAAGCATTCTATAGTTTTATGATTAAATCTCATGTTTTTTAGTTGACGTTAGTTGGGCTGGCTATGTTTTTTAGAAAAAAGCTGTCTCTTTTTCTTCCCTTATCTGAGTCAGGATGTTTAGAGTGGACAGGGATTTTCTAATAGCCCTTCTCCCAGATCAGATAAGGCTTTGATAAAGTAGTTTCCCTTGGCGCAGACCTTTATTATGGAGAACATAATTCTCTGAGTGTTTATAAATAGCTAATTTTCCTTTATCCCCTCCTTAAAGCATGAGAGAATTTTTCTCAGATATTCACCATCAGAAATGGGTACGGGTCCTGGTAGTAAAACTCACAAAAAAGTGTTGGAGAGGGCTTTAAGACCAGCCCCTCGGGAATTTTAAACTTGCAAACCAGTCCACGCAGTTTCCAGGAATTTGTCAATTACCATTTAAGTGGTCCTATTTGTTACTTGTTCCAGCAGCTCATGCTGCCAATAAGCTAGCATCACTATGTTTGATGGTACCTCCAGTTTTCAGAAAGGTAGCTTGCCCTGTGATATCAATTTTTTGATATATCTAACTTCATAGCCAAGCGGTACCATGTCCACACTCGGGATCTGAACCAGCGAACCCTGGGCCGCCAATGTGGAACGTGCGCACTTAACCGCTGAGACACTGGGCAGGCCCCTCCTTCTTCTTTGAAGTATAATTTTGCTCTCTATATTATTTTAAACACTTTAAATATTCATTTCATTCTCTTCTTGCTTGTTTGGTTTTAGAAGTATAGTCCACTATAATTCTTACCCTTGTTCCTTATAGGTAAAGCATTTTTTATTCCTTGTCTTTTTTCTACTATATGTGAGTCCGTTTCTGATGCTTGCTTTGTCTCTTCATACTGTATTTATTTCTTGCCTTACAGAAAATCTTGTGCTTTTGTTAAAAACTAGGCATGTTATATTGAGTAATAGTAACTGAGTTAAATAGGCCTGTGGTGCTACAATTTATGTTACAAGATGGGCTCTTTTAAATAGTTCTTGTAGCCACAGGTGCCAGAGCCTTCAAATTTCTCCTTTTTTGGTTTTCATCTTCCTTCCTGACTTTGTTCATCATTAAGTACCCCTCCTCATACAAAGTATGTGTCTTGCAATTTGTTCAGCTGTAATCCACTAGTATTAAAGTGGAGCCCTGTTGGTGTGTTGGTATGGTATTGGAGTGTGGGATTATTCCACAGTCTTTCAAATAAATATTAGTCTTTTAGTAGCCCTGTGTCACTAGCTTGTGACCCTCACAAATGTTTCTTCTTGTATAGCTCCTTCCTCCTCCTTAGGTAAGACATTGGAGCCAGAGGAAGTTGGAATGAGCATAATGACCTTTGCTATGGATCTGGGACAAGACTATGACTAAGTATTTGCTCCTGGAGGATAGTCCTGTGTTGTGGAGAAGATGCTGGGCATATATAACAAAGGATGACTCTTTCCTTCCCCCTGACAAAGCCATGAAGGGATAGTTCTCAGATCTTTATTATGAGATCCTGGTAGGATTCCTGGAGGTAAATCTCACAAAGGTATGAGGCCCTCAGGAGTTTCTCATTCTCACTCTAGTCCACACAGCCTCCATCAGTTTGTCAAAAGTACCACTAAAACGTTCCTACAATTTTGTGGCTCCTGAAGCTTCTGGTAAGAAGTTTCTGCTCCAGGTAAGAAGAACTTGTTTTTGACTCTGAATTCACCTGTTTGTCCAGATTCAGGGAAGCAGTGCACCCTGCATTCTCACTTCTCTGATGAATCCAAGAAAAGGCACTGATTTTCAGTTTTTCCAGTTTTTTTTTCTTATTATAAGGAGATAAGTGACTACTGCTAAACTGTTTACATGTTGTAGCTGAAACTGGAAGTGTCACATACATTTTTGCATAATATTTTTGCTCTCTAGAGACTCCTAAGCTGACAGTTTTTTTTAATCACTCAATAATTTAAAGGTATTTTAAACTTTAAAACTGCTTTCTCAATAGCACTTTTTCTGCTGAGAAATCTACTGTCTTTAGTATCTTTATTCTTCTATATGTAATGTGTCATTTTCTCTTGCTGCTTTTAAAAAAATATTTTCTTTGTCATTGGTTTCTAGAGATTCAATTATGATGTGACTTCATGTAGGTTTCTTCGTGTCTCTGGCGCTCGTGGTTCATTGAATTTCTTCGATCTGCGGTTTTATAGCTGTCATCTAATTTGGATAGTTGTCAGCAATTACTTCCTCAAGTGTATATTCCGTCTCTCCCTCTCTGCCCACTTCAGTATTCCAACTACACACATATTTTGGGCTACTTGAAGTCGTCTCATACTTTAGTTGTGTTTTTTTCATTTGATTTTAATTAGTTTTGTTCTCTGTGTTTCATTTTGTTACTACTTCTTGAAGTCCACTAACATTCATTTCTGCAATGTCTAATATGCCATTAATCCCATCCATTTTATTTTTCATTTTAAATACTGTTTTCATCTCTAGAAATTCATCTAGAGATGAAAACTCCCTGAGTAGTAAGCTGGGGCAATTGGAAGGTTCAACTTCTTTGTTTCCTGTCTCTTTTATCATATAATGTCATATAATCGTCTTGAAAACTATTATTTCACATAATTCACCTGCTTTTGTTTTTGTTTTATTTAGGATAGAGGATAGATCTTGTCCCTGTTATACAATTTGGTCCAAAAGTAAAAATTTCTATTGTGTTCTTAATTTCAATTATTGTGTTTTCAGTCTTTTATTTCCCCATTTGTTTCCTTTATATAATTTCTTTCAAAATATTTATCACATTTATTTTAAAGTCTTATTTAGCTAGTTTCAAAAATGGCTCACAATGATCCTTGCTTCCTGGCATTCACACTTTCCTCTAGCCCCCTCCCACATAGAAAGGGGCTGATACTTGTAACCAATACCGTAATTTGGAAATCATGGCATTTGACTTCTAAAGCTAAGTCATAACAACTTTGCAGCTTCTGCCTTGCTCTGTCTCATATTTCTCATCTAGGGTAAATGTAGCTGCTATATTGTAAAGACACCCACACAGTCTTACGGAGAGGTTTTTATGGTGAGGAACTGAGGTCCCCTGCCAAAACCCAGCATTAACTAAGAAGCATGTGAGTGAGCCACCTTAAAAAAAGATCCATAGTCCCAGTCAAATCTTAA
Organism: Equus quagga; assembly: GCF_021613505.1. NCBI lineage: Eukaryota > Metazoa > Chordata > Mammalia > Perissodactyla > Equidae > Equus > Equus quagga. The sequence goes on from NC_060276.1 coordinate 52,298,948, forward strand.
AATGGCTGCAGCCCTGTCTGAAATCTTGACGACAGCTCATGAGAGATCTTGGGCAAGGACCTGTCAACTAACCCATTCCCAGATTTCTGTCCCACCAAAATTGTGTGAGATAATAAATATCTTTTTTTAAAATCTAGTACATTTTTTTGATAATTTGTTATGCAGAAATAGATAACATATATACTCTGATAATATCAATAGGTCAATCTCATATGGGTTTTCTTTTGTTTTTCAGTTATTTTGTTTTGTCTTCTATGAACAAATTGTAGTGATAATTTGAGAGTCTGTATGGTTTTATTTTCCTCCATGTATTGTTTACTTTTGTTTCTGGCAGATAAGCAAGGTTAAATAAATTCACTAATCTATTCAGAATTTGAAATGACTCAAAGTTGGACTTTAATCTTTTTGAGAGTTATTTTGTTTCTATTTCATGTCTATTTCCAGGATGTGGCCTGGGAAGTCTTAACTGAAAGTGCAAGGTGTTTACTAAGGCTTCTCTTATTTGTTGAACCCTGAACTCATTTTTTGTTATCCTAGCTCCATATGATGTCCAGTGACTCTGGCTTTTCTGCTTCTTGCTTGTGAATCAGCATAAGCCTTGAGGGGAGAAATCAATGCTGACTGTCAGGCACTATTTTGGTCTTCCATTTACTCTGTCATCTTGTCCTGTCAATTTTTTTATGTGTTACATCTCTTCAATTCACTGAAATAGATTATTTCTTTATTATACCCATACTTTCTGGTCAGTCTCAGCAGAAGGTTTGGTCTGCTACAAACTAATCTTTTGTTATGGAAATTGAAAATATCTTCATTTATTTATACTGTTTACAATATTTTGTTGTTAAAAGTTTTACTATGTAATCTATTTCCTTCGACTTTAAGTGTATAGTCTTTCAATTATTTGATAGGTTGATAGTTTTGTCTCATAATAATCTTTATGATAGAACTATTCTCTAACTTGATTGTGGCAATAGTTACATGACTATATTTGTCAAACTTTACATAACTGTACACCACAAAAGGTTAATTTTATTGTGTATAAATTATGAACCAATAAATCTGATTTAAAAAACATAATAATACAGCCCAACATGGACTGAAAATACGCATTGTAGTATAATATTTATAGTACAATATTTTTATTTGTAAAAATGATATATTTTTGTACTTGCATATACAGCAAATGTAAATATAAAGAATATATCAAATACACACTTTGGGCTTAAAATAGTGGTTATGAAATGTAAAAATGAGATTGGAAGGTTTGTGTATATGTATGTATATTTCTGTGTTATCTGAATACTTTTTTAGCAATCATTACATTCCTTGTTTTTATAATGAGAATTGCATTACACTGATTTGACAAACATAATGTGGTCCAAATGATGTTGTGCCTGTTTTAGGCCTAAACCTTGCAGAAATCCTGGCAGCGTCAGGTCTTGCATTTTTGGATCCCAGTTACCGTGCTGTAAGAAGGTCCAGAATAAATAACTGAATGATTAGAGGCCACAAGAGAGAAGCTCTGTAGGTTGAGAGGCTGTCTTGGACTCTCTAGCCCAACAGAGTTCCCAGTTGAATACAGCTACTTGGACAACCCCAGCCAGTATTACAGGAGCAGAGAAAACACTCAGCTGATTCTGACATCAAATTTTACTCCACAGAATTATAGGAAATAATAAATTGTTTTCACTTTAAAAAAATATATGAATTCTTGGCACTTGCATTCTTATGGGTAAGAGAAAAATAAGAAAACTAAGTAAAATATTAAAATATTCAGATAGTGTTAAGTATAAAGGGAAAAAATAAAGTGGGGCAAAGGCTAAGAAATCTGAGAGGGGCACAGTTTTAAATATTATAGAGAAAGCCTCAAAAAGAAGATGAATCAAGATCTGAAAGAAGCAAGCATATGAGTCATAGTGATCTGTAGAAGTGTATTGCTTCATATGTTATTAAAAAACTCTTTGATTTTTACTCTAATCTTGGGATCTAATAGAGAATTTTGAGCAGAGGTATAACATTATCCAGTTGAGCCAGTCAACTCTTCAGTCTTTAAGGAACTCAGTTTCCTTACAACATCTCCTTTAACATTGGCCTCATCTGCGTGGCCAAAGTTGGCTAACTGCCATGGTATGATGTTATGCAGCAAGTGTTGGCCAAACTTAACTGCAAGAAGAGATGGAAAGTCATGTACCCAGCTCAGTTCTATTACTATGAAAGGAGAGAATAGATTCTGGTGGACAGCTAGCAGTCTTAACTATAGGGGCCATTAACACATACATGGCAACTTAAGGCACAATACTGTATGAGATGAAGAAGGGAGTGAGTGTGAGATATGTGAACATAATATAAATGAGATAACATCAGAAATCTTAAAAGATTCTACATCCCTGTGATCATAAAAGTGTGGTGAACCAGTGACAGATGGAATCTAAATAAGGTCTTGATAAAGAACAGATGGTATAAATGTGATGACTACTTGTCACAAATATGAGAACGTCTCCTTAGACTAATGGTGTTAGAATGAATATACTGCATACACATCAAGAACGTAATTAAGCAAGGGTAGCCTAGATTTGGACTTGTTAGTTTCACATTGGGTGGGTGATAGATGGCTAACATTTAAGTGGGCTTTGAACAGAGAACTCAGAGTAAGATAATATGAGTGTTAAATGAAAGAATTTGCATAAAACTTTGGAATTTAGGAAGCTCTTGGGAATCATATTTGTTTTGGTGTGGGTATGATCACAGTCATAGAAATAAACCATGGTGTTTGTTAATCCATATTGCCTCACCTATTATTCTCCATGTTGGATGGCTCTAAGAATAGCCAAGCTCATTCCCTTGGTGGCTATAATAAAATTTAACCATCAAGTTAATTGGGCTATTTACAATTGTGAAAGCCTGCGGATTTAATTGCTCTCTACACCTTGCTGCAAACAAAAATAAACAACCCAAAGAGTGTAAGACAAAAGATGAAAGGCAGATCAACATATTTTCTTCTTAAGCAGAGCAGAACATATCTGTTTATTTTTTCCTTAGTAAATTTTGTGGAGATCTGGGATTACTTCACTCTCAAAATTGCTTCTCTTTCAGACCCCACCATTCACACTAGGACCATTTCCCAGAAGCCTCATCCAGTTTCTTTGGAGGACAGATTATGGCTGCTTACTTGGGCATGAAAGCCATGGCTTGCAGCCACACTGTAAGAGAGGAGATAAACCCAATGGGGCCAGCTGTTCTAAAAGAGTTTTTTAATTAATTATTTTGATAATTGCTCTATTTCCTATTCTCAATCTTTTGTTTGTTTAACATAAGCATGTAGCTTCTTTGGGGTTTATTTGAAAATAACCACTATTGCCTCTAATATTTTGGGTCATTTCCTCTGGACTTTTCTCAATAAATGCAGTGCCATCTCCCTTGTAACTTCTAAGAATCTCTCTATAACTTGATCTGCAGAGGACATCCTTTCTGATTCTTGGGAACTGTTATGTTTTTATTGATTGGAGGGCAGTTTTCTGCCATTAAACACTAAAGCATCACTAGATTTGAATCTTGGATCCACCACTTAATAATTTGTGATCTTGGGAAAACTATTTAACGTCTAGGTTTCTTTAGTTCTAAAAGCATGATAATATTCTTTATTCCAGGGCCATGCTTTTGAGGATTATGTGGGATAAGTAGCCTGATCTCTAGCATATAAGTATTCACTACATATAAATACTATCATTATTTGTATCATTGTAAGATGCATATTATAGACTATTTTTTTTAAAAAAAAACCTATAAACTGGCTTATTTTCTACTCTTTACATTTTTTCAGAAAATATCCTAATGTGTTATTAGCGTGCCAATTAGGTAGTTCACTAATCAATCTACTAACATATACAGATGAATTAGAAGTATGTAGAGATGGTGTAGATTACCACTTCAGATAGGTCTGTTGTACTTGCTGTGCCATGAGAGTAGTTAAAACAAGGATGTTAAATATGAGTTACTTCTACTTGTTATGTACAACCATCAGAAGCCTAAAATCCACTCAGTAGAAACAGGCACACATATTAGCACAGGTAATTGGGCAAAATTGCAGTTTGAAACCAAATGAAATTATAATTGTGCAAAAGGTCAGAAATATAAAAACTTGCACCTCTGCACCAACATATCTACTGGGCCAAAAACAAGCTGTTGGTTGAAAAATATTTTTATATTACTATTAAAGCAAGAGAGATCTAATCAATGTTTTGTTGAGTTTCCTGATGTTGTGTATGGTGGAAAAACCTAAGTTTCATCATATATTTTACCTCATATTTATTATAATAAAAACACAATTTACAATAGAATACTCAATATTCTTGTCTTCATCATATGGGATTAATATAAGATAAATTTGTGTGTGGGTCTGTGTGTGTATAAAGCATTGTTCAGATTTGCATCAGTTGTATGTTTGAAAAGTATATATATCCGTTTGTTCTCCATAGAAAATTGGTTTATTACTTTTCATGCGTTCTGAGAACTATTGTCAGGATATTAATAAAGTTTAGACACATGACTTCTATACACTAATTTTTTTTTAAGTTTCCAAACACTTATTTTATTAAACAGGGACTATGGAGATAAAGTGTTTTAATAAAACCAGAGCATGTTTTATCAGGGTAACTTGCTTTTTATTTTTCTTTCATTGCTTCTCTTTACACGTTCTATCCTATAGACTTTCACTTGGGATGCTGTCTTCATTTTAATTATTTCTAAGGGAACATTTTTTATTGCATAAAAGAATCATAAACTCAGTCAAAGATATGGTCATAAAGAAGAGTATAAATCTCAAGTCAAAGTATGTTTTACGATGTGGTAATCCTCCTTTAAGCAAATTGGCTTTCAAATTCAACTTCCTGCCAATAATTATCCACTACTAAAATTCTGCAAATTGCAGAGCAAGGTAAAGTCTTCCAGCTACAGTATGCTACGCAATGCATTCTCGTTTACTCAAACCTTAATTATCTATATTTCTCATTCAATGGGATATAATAGTTCATAGTTTTTGGAACAAGAGGAGTCCTTCTGTGGGCTCCAAGAACAGAGAGAGAGAGAAACGCCTAGGGTAAGGACTATTCTATGCCAGCAAGATAGAACATTTCCACTCCCTTTACCAAGTAAATGAGCATCTTAAGCCATTTTGCTGGATTTGATGTATAAAAAGAAAGTATCTGTTTCCAATGTTTTGGTATATACAAGGTTGTGATGATTTTTATAAATGACTAAGAATGTATGTATCAGATATCTACAAGTATTTATTAGACATTAATTCTGACCTACTATAGTCACAGTTACCACTCACAAGTTTCAATTTATTCTAATAGAAGTTTCAATCATATTAAGGAACAACACAAGGCAGTTACAATTTTGTAAAATTATACAGACACATACATACACATATGTGTGTGGATATAGATATAGGTATAGATATAGGTATCCTATTAAGCTTCCTAATATACCTCAGCTATTCAAGTATTTAGAATATTGTCTTGTGTAGTTGAAGTACTATTTCAACTATCCACATCTCAGCTATTTGGCAAAGCTATCTAACTGGAAAAAAAATGAGAATTCAAAAGTAAGAAATAAATACAACAAAACAGAACAACAGTGGCCAGCCCCATGGCTGAGTGGTTAAGTTCATGTGCTCCGCTTAGGCAGCCCAGAGTTTCACCTGTTCGGATCCTGGGCACGGACACAGCACCACTCATCAGGCCATGCTGAGGCGGCGTTCCATGTGCCACAACTAGAAGGACCCACAACTAAAATATACAAGCATGTACTAGGGGGATTTGGGGAGAAAAAGCATGAAAAAAAAAAGATTGGCAATAGTTGTTAGCTCAGGTGCCAATCTTTAGAAAGTAAAAACAGAACAGAACAACATGAAATTCAATTTGAATAGCAAAATATTACTTTGCAATGTCCAAAACTCATGCACTTTATTTTAGACAAAGTTTTTTTTTAAAAGCCTCTTTTTTTTAAGGCCATTTGATAAGTTACAGATTTGTTTGAAATATGAGAAACTTACTTGGATCTTGATTAGATAAGGCAATTTGTAACAACAGAGGAAATTGAACATTGTCTAGGTCTGAGATAATGTTGAAAATTATTCTTAATGTTGTGGAGCCTGTATATGATTTTTTTTAAATCTTTAATTATTAGAAATATACTGAAAATTTGTGGTTGAAATGATATATTTTTGTGATTGCTTTGAATTTGCTTGAAAATTGTCCAGCTAGTAAAAAATAGTGGAAGTGGGATAAATAGAATAAGAATATGGAATAATAATTTGTTGAAGCTGGATGATATGTCTATGAGGTTTGATAGTACAATTTTCTCTAATTTTGTGAATATTTAAAAATTTCTATAATGAGTTAAGCAAATTTATAGATTAAAAGAAACACAAATACTCTATATAACACATTAAAATCAGTAAAAACTGAGAAATAACAGACTGACATCAAAGAATAACAGAGACATTATCAAAAGGAAAGGTAAGAACTCAGAATGCCCATAAATTTGTGGGCATTTAAATTTGGGGGCATTTAATGAAACAGCAAAAATCTGACACAGCAATTAATTGTTTTAAAATGTGTATTTTTTATAGGCTGCCTGGTAAAGTTGAATTTTGCATACTCTTTTTTCTTGTTTGTTTGTTAAAATCATTTGTCATTTAAAAGTTACCAATTTCTTTAAGCTTAGAGATATAAACAGAGAGTCACATTTTCTTTTTCAGCAAAAATTCTTGGTTCTGAGTTACTGAAATTTTCAATAAGTCAGAAATGATTGCATGACCTAGGTTGTGTGTTTGTGTAGGTATGTGTTTGTATAAGAGTTTAAAAAATCCACTCTTCCTAATATACCTCTGTATGCACTCCAGAAAGAACAGAAAAACCCACAAGAAGGCCAAAAATGTTTTTCACGAATAAAACAGAAATTGATATGCTGGTTCCTCCTCTTTTAAAGACTATTTATCAAATTATTTATTGAAGATCTAATATATGCTATATGCTTGACATACATTAGTGGAAAAGCAGACAAAAATTCCTGCTCTCATGGAGATTTCATTCTAGTGAGGGGAGATATAGGGAATATAGTCAATAATATGATTGCGAGTGTGAGAAAGGGTCTTCTTTAAATGTAAATGAAAAGGCCATAACTAAAAATAAGAAAATATATAAAAGAAAAAATCTGACTGGTAAAGGCAAATATTTAGTAAAGGTAATGCATTAGCACTTAAAAAGCTAGTGTGAAGGTTAAAAGACAAAAGTAGTAAAATCAACTATAACTACAGTAAGTACTTAAGGGATACACAAAATAAAAAGATGTAAAATATAACATCAAAACCAAAATGGAGGTGGTCTGGCCTGGTGGCACAGCAGTTAAGTTCACACGTTCCACTTTGGTGGCCTGCAGTTTGCTGGTTTGGATCCCAGGTGCAGAGCTACACACTACTTATCAAGACATGCTGTGGCAGGCACCCCACAAAAAAATAGAGCAAGATGAGGCTGGCTGTTAGCCAGTCTTCCTCAGCAAAAATAGGAGGATTGGCAGCAGATGTTAGCTCAGGGACAGACTTCCTCAAGAAAAAATGGGGAGGGAGTAAAAATGTAGCATTTTCAGAATGCATTCAAAATTAAGCAACTATCACCTTAAAATAGACTGCTATATATATACACACATATATATGTCAATATATATGAATCACATGCTAACCACAAACCAAAAACGTAAAATAGCAACACAAAAAGTAACGAGAAGGGAACCCAAACACAGCACTAAGAAAAATCATCAAACCACAAGGGAAGAGACCAAGAGAAGAAGAAAGGAACAGAGAAAAATTACAAAAACAACTAACAAAATGGCAATAGATACATAGCTGTCAATAATTACTTTAAATATATATGGACTAAATGCTCCAATCAAAAGACACAGGGTGGTCGATAAATAAACAAGATCCGTCTGTATACTTACTACAAGAGACTCACTTCAGATCTAAAAATACACACAAACTGAAAGTGAAGAAATGGAAAAAAGATATTCCATGCAAAAGAAGGTGAAAAGAAAGCTGAGGTAGCAATACTCATATCAGACTAAATAGACTTTAAAACAAAGGCTGTAACAAAAGACAAAGAAGGGCATTACATAATGATACAGGAGTCAATTCAAGAAGAGGATATAACGTTCATGTATATTTATGCACCCAACATAGAAGCACCTAAATATATAAAACAAATATTAACAGGCATTAAGGTAGAGATTGACAGTAATACAATAATAGTGGAGTACTTTACTACCCCGCTTACATCAATAAGGAAACATTGGCCTTAAATGACACATTAGAACAGATGGATTTAATACATATGTACAAAACATTCCATCCAATAACTGCACAGTACACATTCTTCTCAAGTGCACATGAAACATTCTCCAAGATAGATCCCATGTGAGGTCATAAAACAAGTCTCAATAAATTTAAGAAGATTGAAAACATTTCTAGCATCTTTTCTGACCATTCTGACCACAAAGATATAAAAGTAGAAATCAACTACAAAAAGAAAACTGGAAAAAATACAAGCATGTGGAGATTAAAAATACACTACTCAACAACCAGTGGGTCAATGAAGAAATCCAAGAGAAAATCAAAAAATGCTTTGAGACAAACGAAGATGGAAACAGCACTTTCCAAAATTGATGGTACAATGCAAAAGCAGTTGTAAGAAGGAAGTTCATAGCAGTACAGGCCTACCTCAAGAAACAATAAAAAGCTTAAATAAACAATCTAACTTTACACCTAAAGAAACCAGAAAAAGAAGAATAAACAAAGCTCAAAGTTGGTAGAAGGTAGGAAATAATAAAGATCAGAGCTGAAATAAATAGAGACTAAAAAAAAATACAAAAGACAAATGAAATTAAAAGCTGGAATTTTGAAAAGATAAACAAAATTGATAAACCTTTAGCTATACTCATCAAGAAAAAACAGAGAGGGCTCAAATTAAAAAACAATCAGAAATTTAGAGAATTTACAACTGACACCACAGAAATACAAAGGATCATAAGAGGCTGCTACAAGCAATTATATGTCAACAGTTTGGAAAACCTAGATGAAATGGATAAATGCCTAGAAACACACACCCTTACAAGAGTGAATCATGAATATAAAATCTGAATAGACAAATTACAAGTAATAAAATTGAATTGATAATTTAAAAACTCCTAACAAACAAAAGTCCAGGACCAGATGGCATCACAGGTGAATTTTTACCAGACATTTAAAAGATTTAATGCTTATCCTCCTCAATTTATTCCAAAAAACTGAAGAGCAAAGAACATTTCCACACTCATTTTATGAAACCAGAATTGCCCTGCTTCCAAAACCAAAGACAACACAAAAACAGAAAATTACAGACCAATATCCCTGATGAACATAGATGCAAAAATCATCAACAAAATATTAGCAACTGTATTCAATGCTACATTAAAAGGACCAAACACTCCAAGCAAGTGGGAGTTATTCCAGGGATGCAAAGATAGCTCAACATCTGCAAATCAATCAACATGACACACCACATTAACATAATGAAGGATAAAAATCATACGATTATCTGAGTAGATGCAAGAAATATTTAACAAAATTCAACATCCACCTCTGATGAAAACTCTCAAAAAAGTGGGTATGAAAGGAATGCACCCCAATATAACAAAGGCCACATATGACAAACTCAGAGCTAACATCATAGTCAACAGTAAAAATTTGAAAGGTTTTTCTCTAAGATCAAGAATAAGATAGAGTCGCCCACTCTTGCCACTTTTATTCAACATAGTGTTGGAAGCCCTAGCCACAGCAATTAGGCAAGAAAAATAAATAAAAGACTCCTAAATTGGAAAGGAAGAAGTAAAACTCTCACTATTTGCAGATGACATGATACTATTTATAAAAAAAACCCTGAAGGATCCACCAAAAGAACTATTATAACTAATAAATGAATTAAGTAAAGTTGCAGGATACAAAATTAATATACAGAAATCAGTTGTGTTCCTACACACTTATAATGAATTATCAGAAAGAGAAATTAAGAAAATAATCCTATTTAAAACTGCCTCAAAAAGAATAAAATGCCTAGAAATAAATTTAACCAAAATGGTGAAAGACCTATATACCAAAAATTATGACATTCGTGAAAAAAATTGAAGATGACACAAACAAATGGAAAGATATACTGTGCTCATGGATTGGAAGAATTAATATTGTTAAAATCTCCATACTACCCAAAGCAATCTACATATTCAATGCAATCCCCATCAAAATACCAATGGCATTTTCCATAGAACTGGAACAAAGATCCTAAAATTTGTGTGGAACTGCAAAAGACCCCTATAGCCAAAGTAATCTTGAGAAAGAAGAACAAAGCTGGATGCATCACACTGTCTGATTTCAAACAATACTACAAAGCTATAGTAACCAAATCAGTATGTTACTCCCGCAAGCAGACACGTAGATCAATGGAATACAATAGAGCCCAGAAATAAACCCACTCATATATGGTCAATTAATCTATGACAAAGGAGGCAAGAGCATACCATGTAGAGAAGACAGTCTCTTTAATAAATGGTGTTGGGGAAACTGGACCACTATCTTGCCCTATTTGCCAAAATGAATTCAAAATGGGTTAAGGAGTTGAATTTAAGACCTGAAATCATAAAACTACTAGAAGAAAACATGGGCAGTCATCTTTTTGACATCAATCTTAAAATATTTTTTGGACCAGTCTCCTCGGGCAAGGGCAACAAAACCTAAAAGAAACAAATAGGACTACAGAAAACTAAAATGCTTTTGCACAGCAAAGGAAACCATCATCAAAACCAAAAAGCAACCTACTGAATGGGAGACTATATTTACGAATGATATATCTGACAAGGGGTTAATATCCAAAATACATAAAGAACCAATACAACTCAATATCAAAAAGACCAAACAATTAAAATTAGGCAGAGAATCCGAGCAGACATTTTTCCAAATAGAAATACAGATGCCCAACAGACACTTGAAAAGATGCGCGACATCACTAATCATCAGAGAAATGCAAATAAAAACTACAATGAGATATTACCTCACAGCTGTCATAATGGCTTTTATCAAAATGACAACAAATACCAAGTGTTGATGAGGATGCGGAGATAAGGAAGCCTTTGTACATTGTTGGTGGGAATGTATGTTGGTGCAGCCACTATGGAAAACAGTATGGAGATTCCTCAAAACATTAAAAATAGAACTGCGATGTGATCCAGCAATTCCGCTTCTGGATATTTATCTGAGGAAAACAAAAACATTATTTCAAAAAGATATATACAGACCTATGTTTATTGCAACATTATTTACCACAGCCAAGATATGGAAACAATATAAGTGTCCATTGATGGATGAATGGATAAAGAAGATGTGGTGTGTATATATACATATATTAATTGTATGTGTGTATATATATATACACAATGTAATATTATTCAGCCATAAAAATGAATGAAATCTTGCCATTTGTGACAAGATGGATAGACCTCGAGGGCGTTACTCTAAGTGAAGTAAGTCAGTCAGAGAAAGAAAAATATCATATGATTTTACTTCTATGTGGAATCCAGAGAATAAAACATGTGAACAAGCAAAACAAAGCAGAAACAGACTCATAGACACAGAGAAGAAACTGGTGCTTACCAGAGGGGGGAGGGATGGGCAACATAGGCCAAGAGGAGTAAGAGGTACAACTTTCCACTTATAAAATACATGTCATGGGAATGTATTCTACAGCATGGAGATTATAGCCAATGGTACTGTAACAACTTTGTATGGTGACAGATGATAACAACACTTATTGTGGTGGTGATTTTGTAATGTGTACAAATAGTGAATCACTATGATGTACACCTGAAACTAAGAGCATCTTGTATTTCGATTATACTTCAATAAAATATACAAAAAAGCTGTAGAATACTCACTTTCTCACTGAATCTGAGGTATGGAGTGTAGTAAGTCCCAGTCACCCCAAGAAGTCAGGAAAATAATTAAAACTAGAACTATGTAAATAGGCGTGCACTGAGAATTATTTCAACTATTCTGTATGTTTGAAAATTTTCATAACAAAATATTGGAAAAAAGGAAAAAAATAAAAAATACACAAAATGTTACTAGAAAAATCATATAGATCTATATGCCTTCCATGCACACCATCTCATTTGGTTGCACCACACAAATGCGTTCTCTACAAAGTTCTCATAGTGTTGGAGGTTTTTTTGTTGTTTTGCTGAGGAAGATTGGCCCTGAACTAAAATCTGTGCCCATTTTCCTCCATTTTATATGTGGGATGCCTGCCAAAGCATGGCTAGATAAGAGGTATGTAGGTCCATGGCCAGGATCCAAACCAGTGAACCCTGGGCTGCCAAAGCAGAGTATGGGAACTTAACCACTGTGCCACCAGGCTGGCCCCATAATTTTTGATATTTGCATTAAGTGAAATCTGTGCCTGTATGTTGGCTTCAACTGGCTTGAAAGAAGAGTCACCTGCAAGATTGGTGTTGTCTCTTTCATACAAACTTGGTTTCCTTTTTGAATACTGAAGTATATCTTAGAGACATATGGAACATTATGCAATTTAAACCCAATGCAGGAAAGAGCCTAAGGTTTCTAAATATACATATTCCTAGAAACTGAGATAATTATTCAAAGTTAAAATATTACTTCAGTAGTCATTTGGACAACTAAAACTAATGTTTCACAGACCTATTTTCTACGATGCAAAAAATGTGGAGATAGTAAATGGCAGGTGCAAGAGAAGGAAAAGAAATCCCCATATTATAAGAAAGAATGTTTTTGTTAATGTCTCAAGTTTGACATTTTATCAGTGTCCAAACATTTCCATCATAAATTGCTACTGAATAACTAAAATCTATTTATATTTTAAGTGTAATCTCTTTTATTCTGGACACAAATAAATTGCATGTACAAAGTTGTTTTGAGATCTGCTTATATTTTTACTGTTCACATTAGTATTGATGACTTCGTCAATTTCCGAAGCGGGATGTTTTAGCAAAATTAAAGAAAAAAATATTACAATAACCTTGAGAAAATCAGGCAGAAGAGACCAAGCTACAAATGGGCCACAATTAAAGAGATATAAGAAAATATAAATGTACATTCTCAAACATGGTCTTAAATAATTTGAATGGAGGGGAAGAAAATAGGGTGGAAGTAAAGGCAGAGACGAAAATCCCTGCAGCAACTTCCGGTTACCTTCCAATCCTTGAATAGCTCTCCTAGTGCGCTTTTCATGAATAATATGCATTCTTGGAAGATGTGGGTTTTTAAAGTGAAACATTCATGTTATGTTTACCCCAGGATGTTTCAAGCTGATGTGTGACAATATGCAGATCTATTCTTAGGCACAGCCATAATATCAGGTTCTTTCCTTCCTTGAGAATTGGAACACAGTATGCTTGATATTGCAACTTTCAGTAATATGTCATATTATAAGTAATTTGAAAAGCTCGAAAAACATATGTGTGTATAATTAGGAAAATAAAGCAAACCATGGTGCCATTAGCCAGGCTTCATGCAACTCCTCCTTTGGCTTTATGGCAATGTGCCTAGTCCATGGAAATTGAATTGTCTTTCTTGAGCTACATTAGCAAGCAATAATTTGTAGGGCTGAAAGCTTGGATGTTACGGTCAGAGTGCTTAGATATTGAATAGGAATTATATGATTTATTAGTTGAGTGACCTTGAACAATTTATCTTCAACTGTTCTGAACTTCAGTTTTTTAATGTACAAAACTGAGAATATTTTGTTCCCTATCTTATGGAGTGGCTCAAAACATTAAACTAGATAATACACGAGATAGTACACAGTTCAGTGACTGATTCATAGCTAACATCCAATACACAGTAGTGATGCTGATATAATACAGCTTCAGAAGGAGAATGTGCACCGTATCTATTTCCAAACAACTCATGCAGCGCTTCACCATGCTGGGTCTTGACCACGTCTTCTCCACTCTGATCCCTCTGCCTTATACATATTCCGAACACAGTTTACATGATGTAATATGTGTACCCGATATGTCTTTTTTTCTCAGTAGCTTAAGACATCATGTGTTCCTGTTTTATTCCTTCAGTTCAATTGTTGGTTCCTTGAGAGTAGGGGATAGATTTTGTCTTTATTGTGGGTTTGTGCATAGCATAGCACTACATAAACCATCATCTCTATCCATAAATGGTGTTTTAAAAATTTGGTTGCCAGGAAACTTCAAATTATCAAAAGCAAGTACTTAGAGGCTACTGAGATAGATTGCAAAATATTTCAGAGAGAGAATGTAAACTTTTCTAAGGCATGGGCAAAGAAGGCTGATAATTGTGTCTTTGATTATCGTGGTAAGGATAGGGTAGCAGAAATTGCTTATTTTTATCATTGAATTCTTTAGGGATAAATTAATGTTTTATGACCTGAAAATAATTCATAATTAAAAATAATCTAAAGCATTATATTCTCATGTCAACCAAACAAGTGTTATCATTCCATCAAATACATAGAATTTGTAGGGTACAATAAGAAAACCTTATTTGCTGTACCATTCACTCCACTGTCCGTCCAAAACTGGTCTGTGAGACTTGTTCTTCAATATCCCTCAGATGAAATCTCAAGATGTTCCCAAGACTCTTCATGTAAATCACAAGATTTTTTATTTAAGAATATAAAATTTCCTTGGGGCCAGCCCAGTGGCTCAGGGCTTAAGTTCGCATGTTCCACTTCAGCGGCCTGGGGTTCTCCGGTTTGAATCCTGGGGGTGGACCCATGCATACTTGTCAAGCCATGCTGTGGTAGGTGTCCCACATATACAGTAGAGGAAGATGTGCACGAATGTTAGCTCAGGGCCAGTCTTCCTCAGCAAAAAAAGAAGAGGATTGGCAGCAGATGTTAGCTCAGGACTAATCTTCCTCCAAAAAATAAAATAAAATAAAATTTTCTTATCCTATGTTATATTAGAAAGTTCTGAACTCCATTCAAAGTTTCTACTCTCCCTAAGGTCAGACATGTTCGTTGATTGATGCCGACAGTGGAAAAAGGGGCTTCCTTTCTATTTTTCCACTATGCTTTTCCCACTCACTGGGATGCCTCAGGCTCCTCCAGAGTAAAAGGAGATGGAGGATTGTTGTAAGGAAGAGAGGAAAAGGGTAGGAAGCTCTTACTGGACTGGGAAGTAAGCTGGCATTATTGCTATCTGTGCATGGGAGCAATTTATTTTATTTTATTTTGCCATTAGTGGCATTTACTACATTCACAATGCTGTACAACCACCACCATTATTTAGTTTCAGAACTTTTTCATCACCCCAAAGGAAATCTCATGTGCATTAAACAGCCACTCTCCATTTTCCTTTCTTCTCAGCCTTTGGTGACCACTAATCTGCTTTGTCCCCATGGATTTTCCTATCTGGATATTTCACATAAATGGTATCAGACAAGGTGAGATATTTTGTGGCTGGATTCTTTCACTTAGCATAAGGTTTCCAAAGTTCATCCACGTAGTAGCATGTATCAACAATTTATTCTTTTTGTAGTTGAATAATATTCCATTTTATGGATATACCACATTTTGTTTATCCATTCATCCATTGATGGACATCTGGGTTGCTTCTATCTTTTGGCTGTTGTGAATGGTTCTAAGAACATTCATGTACAAGTTTTTGTTTGATCAACTGTTTTTAATTCTTCATTATCCTGCATTAGTTTGTGAGGGCTATAAGAATAAAACACCACAGACTGGAGGGCTTAAACAACAGAAATTAATTTTCTTAAAGTTATGGAAGCTAGAAGTCCAAGATCAAGGTATAGGCAAGCTTGGTTTCTCCTGAGGCCTCTTTCCTTGGCTTGCAGAAGACTGTCTTCTCACTGCCTTCTCACATGGCCTTTCCTCTGCGTACTTGTACTCCTGGTGTCTCTTCCTCTTCTTATAAGACAACTGGTCCTGTGGGAAGAGGGCCCTACCTTTATTACCTCATTTAACCTTATTTACCTCTTTACAGGTCCTATCTCCAAATACTGTCACCCTGGAGGTTAGGGACTCAACATGTGCATTTGGAGGGGGGACAAAATTCAGTCGATAACAATACCCATGAGTGGAATTGCTGGGTCATATGGCAATTCTGTATAACCTATTGAGAATCCGCCAAACTGTTTTCCACAGCTGGTGCACCATTTTACATTCCTACCAGCAATAGATAAGGGTTCCGTTTCTCTGTAGCCTCACCAACACTTGTAATGTTTTGTTTAATTTTTTAATTTTTATTATAGACATGTTGGTGAAAGTGAAATGGTATATCTCATTGCATTGTAGAGCTGCATTTCCCTAATGACTAATGATGTTCAGCATCTTTTCACACGTTTCTTGGCTATTTTGTGTGTGTGTATATGATTCGCCCTGAGCTAACATCCATTGCTGATCCTCCTCTTTTTTGCTTGAGGAAGACTAGCCCTGAGATAATATCCATGCGAAGCTTCCTCCACTTTGTATGTGGGATGCCTCCGTAGCATGTCTGATGAGTGGAGTAGGTCCACACCCAGGCCACCAAAGTGGAGTCCACGGAACTCTAACCGCTCTGCCATGGGGCCAGCCCCTCTTGGCTAATTTTATATCTTCTTTGGAGAAATGTCTATTCAACTCCTTTGCTTATTTTTTAATTAAGTTGTCTTTTTGTTGTTCAGTTGTAAGAATTCTTTATATTTTCTGTATACCAGACCCTTATCAGATATATAATTGAAAATATTTTTCTCATTCTGAGGATTGTCTTTTTACTTTCTCAATAGTGTTCTTTATATACAAATTTTTAAAAATTTGATGAATTTCAGTTTATCTTTTTATATTGTTGTTTATGCTTTTTGGTGTCATTTTAAAGAATTCATTGCTATATATAAAGTCATAAAGATTTACAATGGGTATATTACAAGATATTTATGAGATTTGCTCTTATATTTAGGTCTTTGATACATTTTGAGTTAATTTCTCTTTTAATTTTTACTTATTTTATTTTTTTTGAGGAAGATTAGCCCTGAGCTAACATCTGCTGCCAATCCTCCTCTTTTTTGCTGAGGAAGACTGCCACTGAGCTAACATCCATGCCCATCTTCCTCTACTTTATATGTGGGATGCCTGCCACAGCATGGCTTGACAAGCAGTGCGTAGGTCTCTACCCAGGATCCGAACATGCAAACCCTGGGCAGCTGAGGTAGAATGTGTGAACTTAACTGCTGCACCACCGGGCTGGCCCCTTGAGTTAATTTTTTATAAGATTTGAGTGATGGGTCCAACTTTCTTCTTTTACATGTGGATATCCAGTTGTTCCAGCATGATATGTTGAAAGACTATTCTTTCACCCATTGGGGAACGGTCTTGACATCCTTGTCAAAAATCAATTGACCAGAGATAAATGATTTATTTCCGAAGTATCAATTCTATTCCATTCATCTATATGTCTATCTTCATGTCAATACCACCCTGTATTGATTACTGTAGCTTTTTGGGAAGTTCTGAAATCAGATAGGGTGAGTCCTCCAACTTTGTTCATTTGTTTCAAGTTTGTTTTGTCTATTCATTGTGAACTTGAAGATCAGTTTCTCCATTTCTGCAAATAATAAAATTGGAATTTTTATAAGTATTTTATTGAATCTGTAGATTAATTTTTAGAATATTGCCACTTTAACAATATTAAGCTTCCAATCCATGAAAATGAGATGTTTTCCCATTTATTTTGTGTCCTTAATTTCTTTAACTTTTTGTAGCAATATTTTGTAGTTTTCAGTATAGAAGTCTTGCACCTCCTTGATTAAATTTATTCCAAAGTATTTTATTGTTTGATGATACTGTAAATGGAATTTTTTTACGTTTGCTTTTCATATTGTTCAGTGTTGCATATACAAATACAACTGATTTTTACATATTAATCTTGTATCCTGAAATTTTTATGAATTTGTTTATTATCCTTTATAGATATTTTGGAGATTCTTTGAGATTATAGACATACACATATATATATATATATACATATATATATGCTTTGAGATTATATATATATATATATATACTCTATCCACTAAAGAGACCTATAAAAAATGGCCAAGTCAGTAATATTGAACATCTCCAGTATCCAGACTGTAGCTGTGAAATATATTTTTTTCAGTAAATGAAAGCAGGATTTTTTTGGAGAAATGGCTGAAACAAGGACTGGAAGATGGTATATATGCTATGCCTGGTCTAAACAGATGGCGAATGCTAGGTATATACAAAACAATGAAGTTTGACTCTTTACCTCACACCATATACCAAAATTAGCTCAAAATAAATCAAAGGCCTAAATGTAAGAGCTAAAACTATAAAACTCTTAGAAGAAAACATAGAATTTTGACTTCAGCAAAGAATTCTTAGATATGACGCCAAAAGCATGAGTAATAAAAGAGAAAGCAGATAAATTGGACTTTATCAAAATTTAAAAATTTGTGCTTCAAAAGTCACTATAAAGGAATTGAAAAGACAATGCATAGAATGGAAGAAAATATTTGCCAATCATATATTTGAAAACTGACTTTTATCTGGAAAATATAAATAACTTTTACAACTTAATAAAAAGACAAATGATTCAATTTAAAAAAAATTAACAGAGGATTGGAATAGATATTTCTCCAAAATGATCAATGTACCCATGAAAGATGCTCACCATCATTAGTCATCAATAAAATGCCAATCAAAATCACAATGAGATACAATTTCACAGACACTAGAATGTCTAAAATTTAAAAAAGAACGAAAACACAGGAAACAACAAGTGTCAAGCATGTGGAGAAATTGGAATGCTCACACACTACTAGTGGGAATGTAAAATGGTGCAACTGCTGTGGAGAATAGTTTTGTGGTTTCGCAATAAGTTGGACATAGAATTGCCATATAATTCAGCAATTCCACTCCCAGGTATATACATAAAACATTTGAAAACAGATGTTCAGACAAAAACTTGTACACAAATGTTCATATCATATTCATATAATATTAGTCAAAAGATAACTCAAATATACACCAGCTAATGAATAGATTAAAAAAATGTGGTATATCCATACAATCACATATTATTTGGCCATAAGAAGAATTGCAGTACTGATATATGCACTTTGTGGGTGAACCTTGAAAATATTATGCTAAGTGAATGAAGTCAGTAACTGAAGAACACATGTCTTAGGATTCCATTTATATGAAATGCTAAGAACAAGCAAATCTATAAAAACAAGATATTTAGTGGTTATTTAGGGCTGGGAGGATGGGGAGATTGGAAGTTTATAGTGAAAGGGTATAGACTTTTTTTTTTTTTTTAAAGATTGGCACCTGAGCTAACAACTGTTTCCAATCTTTTTTTCTTTTTTTTCTGCTTTATCTCCCCAAATTCCCCCCAGTACATAATTGTATATCTTAGTTGCAGGTCTTTCCAGTTGTGGCATGTGGGATGCCACCTCAACGTGGCCTTATGAGCAGTGCCATGTCCGTGCCCAGGATCCAAACCAGAGAAACCCTGGGCCGCCGCAGTGGAGCATGCGAACTTAACTACTCAGCCACGGTGCGGCCTCTAGACTTTCTTTTTGAAATGATGAAAATCTTCTACAATTAACTGTGGTGATGGTTGCACATATCCATAAATATGCTAAAATCCATTAAATTTCACACTTTAAGTGGGTGAATTGTATGATATGTAAATCATATCTCAATAAAGCTGTTAAAAAACAGATAATGAAAAAGCTATCAAAAACTTCTAGGATTACACCAGACTCAGCAGCAAATGTAGACTCCCACCTGTCAAACATAAAGAAAATAGATCACTAAAATTAAAGTGTTATGACAAGATCGCTGGACATGAGTCAAAATAAAAATAAGTTCCAGATTGAATATAGATTTAATTGTGAAGTCATACAGTGAAGTTCCTAGAAAATAATATAGGAGAACACTCAGATTAACTACTGATAGGAAAAGACTATTTACCTATGACATACAAAGTCCTAAGTATAAATGAAAAGGTTGATAAATTGAAATGCATTGAAATTAAGATCCTCTAGTCATCATAGAAGAAAAGAAAATTAAAATGTAAGGCTCAGAATAGATATTTACAACATACATAACTAAAAAGGGTAGTATTCAGTATACATAAAAAGAAATGAAAGAAGTTTACAAATCTATAAGAAAGAAACATAGTCCAGTACAGAAATGAGCAAGAGTCATGAATAATCTCCTCATAAATGAGGATATTCCAATGACCAATAAACATATGAAGTATTATTGATTTCATTTTAAAGAAATGTAAAATAAAACCACATTGAGGTATGACCACACACTTTCCATAAGAGCTAAAAAAAAAACTATGAAAAGTATTGAAAATGTTGAGCAAAGAGAAAGCTCATATATTGCGGTTGGAGTTTAAATTGGTACAACCATGTTAGGAAACAGTTTGGCATCATCTGCTAACATTGCAGAGACATATGATGTATGACCCAGCAATTTTAATTGACAGAAAGAGATGTATACTAGAATGTTCTTAGCAGCTTTTAACAAAAGCTCCAAATTTGAAAAATACCAAATATCCATCAACAAATAAATTGTGGTATCTTCATGAAAAGAATTACTACATTTACAAGCAGAAACATGAACAGAGCTCACGTATAAAATATTGAGAAAATGAAATGAGATGCTAAATACATGCTGTATGATTCTATTTGTATAAAGTGTAAAATATAGCAAAAACTTAATCATATGTTAAAACGTAGATGCTGAGTTGTTAAAGAATAAAGATATTCAAGGTTATATTCACGATAGAATGTAGGATAAGAAATCCATGTAAAGCTGGTTTTCTGGCAGGAGAAAGCATAGAGCTTGTGAGAGCACACAAGTGGGTCTTCTTAGTATTGGCAGTGTTTTATTATTTTTTTTAACTTGTTTTGTGGTGACACAGTTATTGACATGAGATAAATCATTGAACTTTGTATTTTATTATAATCTTAATGTGTTGTATATTAGGTAATAATAAAGACTAAAATAAAGAAACAATACAAATTATTAAATACAAAACAAAATAGTAAAATAAACTTAATATTTTTATTCAGGATCTTTCTTTAATGTGACAGAAAAGAGGAAATGCTATTTGACTTATTAATCATCAATTTTTTATAATATGTTAGTCATTAACAGAGTATTGGAATTGAAAGGCCTACAAAAGTTTAAGGAAGAGAAATGATAGTATCTGCAGGACAAACGTAAATAATGTGAGTATCTAAGAAGTTCTATTAATATCCAGATACCTAAATGCCTCATAATACTTTGGATTCATGAGTAATATCTTAAAAATGATTATTTCTAATTAATGTCTGAAAAATTTCCTTTATTTTAAAGGCAATACAATGTAAAATTTTGTATACCCTCTTTATATAAAGGCAATTAATTAAAAGTAATTTTATATTAATTTATAGAAGATGAGAAACATGGGAGAAAACATTTAAAGTGTAATACAATCAATTCTACAATCTTAGATTTTCGAAGTAGCTGGTTAATTAATCCTCTTTTCCCTCTCACTGACAAGAAAATAGAGGGTAATTCTTAGCATATTAGGCAAAAGTTATGAATTTACAAAATTTTGTGAAAAAGGATTTGATTTCAAACCTGGTCACACTAAAGGGAAAGTGCTTCCACAAGCCACACATAGCATTTCTTGTAGTATTAATAATTATTTGCAGCACTCCTTCTCAAAATGTTAGTCTACGTTTCGTATTATTTTTCTTTTTGCTTTGGCAAGGAAGTCAAGATAACAGATTTCAGACTACTAACCCTGAACTAAGCTATGCCTAGGATGACTGAAAATGTAGGAGCCTTATTATATCCATCAATGGCTTTCTACATCTAGTCAAAAGTTTTTCCTTTCTTATTTAAATATGAAACAAACCATTGGATTAATACGTATAAATATTTATCATTAATTCATTTTTCTTGGTGAATGCCTGCTCTTCTTTTTGACTATTAAAGATACCTTATCTTACTTTATACAGATAGTTCAAGAAATGATCAGAAAACACATTTAGCAGCTAATACAATATCCTTCTACAGCAATGTCAATACAATAGAGATCAACTCTTACTATACTGGACTAAAGCTCTGAAGTCAAGTATTTTCCAAAGAAATAAATTGTTTTTAATTTGAAGACAGCTTCATAAATAGCCAACTTACAAAGATAAGAGCAAATATTAGGAAAACCAATACAGGAGAGTGTAATACAGGATAGCAGCAACAGGAAGCAATTATTACCTTTAGCCCTCATAGTTCATGGGAGTGAAGAGTTACTGGGAGTTACTGCAGGTAGATGTGTGTAGGGGTCTTTCTAACATAAACCATGGTCTTTGAAATAAAAATTAAGTAAATTGATAGATAGCAACCTAGAAGCTAATAAACTAGGGGAAATGACCTCAATACTATCTCACCTTTCAATTTCCTACTGCTGCCTCCAATAGCCAAACTCAGAGGGAAGCCAGAAGGCAAGGAAGCACTTTAATGTGGTGCCTACTGGTCATCCTACCAGGGCACAAAGTAGAGTGGAAAAAGGAGTTGGGTGCATCTAAAGGAGAAAATTAAGGCTATCCCACACAGAGTGCATAACTGGGTGGAGGAGATCTCATGTTGCTGTCAGTAAGCTGTCTCTTTCTATCTCTTGGTCTTTCTCTCCTCTGTGTTGGCATAACTTTCAGGAAGATGCCCCCTACATATTGGCAAAATGATTTCTCACTATTTTTATTCTACTAGTTTATCAACCTCTGCAGCCAAAAGTGCGTTTTTTCCAATATGCTACAACAAAATTCAGAGAGGACCATGCTTGATTATGCTTACTTCTGTGCACATTTCTCAACCAATCATTGTGATTAAGGAAATATAGTGCTATGCCTGTCCACCAAAACACTGTTAGGAGATCATACCTAGGACTTAGAGGAACGGGAGAGTGGGTGACTCAACCAAAACTAGGTGCCTTGGGACAGAACGGACGTTTCTCAAAACAAAATGCAGGTACTATTACCAAATGAAGGAGAAAGAGATGTTGAGTAGAAAAACATTATTTATTACATTTTCTATTCCTGCTCATCATCTTTTGCTCACTGTGCCTAAAATCAATATTCTAGGAATAGTAACATGAATGTAACTTTTTGATAAGGTGCTAGGGTATTGTCATTTTTTGTAAAAAAAATCCCTTAAAAATAATAATTTGAGGGGAAGATTAAAAATAAGTAATATAGTTACCCACAAAAACTTCAAAAATAATTAAATTAGTGGCAGCCATATTTCTTCTCAATAAGATATCTAATTTCAATCCAAAAATAACTTCTGATAAGGAAATTACTATTTCAGTAAGTAAGGAAACATGTTTATGCCCTAAGGTTAAAATGTAGCTATTAGCAGCTAACAAAAGGAGCTTCAGTAAACAATTTATAAAGTACATACCTCTGAGAGGTACAGACCTTTTAGAAATATAGGCTCCAACATGGCACACATTATTTCCTTAACTTTAGTGTAATTTTGATTTTTGTTTTCCTTTTGAGTCTTTAATTCTATTTAACAAGTATATTTATTAAGTACCTATTAGTACAAATAACTTTACTAGGTACTATAGGGAGTATAGTTGATAACACACACATACAGACACACATATACAGAACAACAGAGATTAATAAAAACATGGTATAGGGGTGTTAATATGGGAGACATTAATTCTTATAAAGTGAATCCCAGAGATTTATTGGAGGAAATGGGATTTTAATTGATCTCACAATAGAAGGGTAAGATTTTCAGAGTTGATGCATTCTATATTCAGAGGATTTTATACAAATTTCAGCCTAGGTAAGGTGAACGATAAATATCTAGGAAGTGAATGTATGCAACATGAATGAATGAATGAATGCATAATGATGTTAAAGAATGATATTCATCGGGGGAAAAAAGATGACATAAAGATAGAGAACTGGAAATGAGAGTATATTTGGAGAAGGGTGAAAACGAGACAACTAGAATATATTTTTCTAGGTACTTTAGATGTAAGATATTAATGGTAAACTGAACTTGTTTTCACGTTTTATTTCATCAAAAATGACGATAAGTTGGAACATTTCTTATGTAGCTAGTTGCATTTTTCCTGAATGTATTTGTTCTTAGATTTTTCTCAAGACAGCATGTAGAATTTTCTTTTTTACTCTAAAATAAACAAGGAACACTTATGCTTTAAATACTCCCTTAGGTTACTAATAATGGAGAGGGGATGTAACTGTGTCTACACTGAGCAAATTGCTAGCTAAAATAGCGTTTTATAGGAGGCCAGTCACAGACTTTATCCAATTTCTTGCCTCAGTATGAAGAGAAGCACCACCAAACATTTGATTGTCTCCCTATATCTTAAGACATAGGCTTCCATTTCTTTTTTGTAGCACATTGCAAACTGTTTTCTCTTGTGTCCTTCAGCCATTCACCCTCCATTATGGCAGCACTATCGAAGTTTGGCACTTTGTGTTAGTGAGATGCTTATTTCCCAAGAGTGCCTCTTGTGATTTAAAGCTCAACATTAGCAAACTGCTAACTAAAAAGGCAAAATGTCTCCAAATTGTTATGTTTTCATTATAAGAGTGTCTATGCCTACTTCCTTCAATTCCATGGACAATTTGTCCTTCCCATTTCTCTTCAGTTCTAAGGACTTCCTAAGCAGTAATTCGCATTTAAAATTGCCAAACCAATGTAATAAGTACTTAAAACTTTAGGACTTCCCACTAATTCTAAAGAACACAATAGCAAGGCAGGCATAGAATAAACTATCATACTTTACCTTTATAGTAAAAATAAATGAGACAGAGATTAAGCAATTGTATCAGGACAAAAACAGACCATCAATTGTCCATGATTTTCTCATCAGTCTATGTATGTACGTATGTATGTAGCTAGCTAGCTAGCTAGCTACTTATCTATCTATTTATCCAGACCTTACTTCTTCTGCAAAAAAGAATTTAAGGTAGTTGTATTTAGTGAGTTTTCTAGTTTTAGTCAACCATCTGTCTTTTTTTCCATTTTAATGAGTTGTATCTGTAGTCAGTCAAAATAAGCAAAAACATTCTCTTTCTCCACTTAGTTTTTAATAAACAGTTAATTCCTTGTTATGAACCTCCACTTTGACACAAGTTATGCATTCGTTTGCATATCTATGTATCTGAACATCTCTGTGATCTTTCACAGTGTAGTAAAAGGCATTTTATTTATTTATTTATTTTTTAAAGATTGGCACCTGGGCTAACAACTGTTGCCAATCTTTTTTTTTTTTTTTTCTGCTCTGGGCTGACAACTGTTGCCAATCTTTTTTTTTTTTTTTTTTTCTGCTTTATCTCCCCATCTCGCCCCGTACACAGTTGTATATCTTAGTTGCGGGTCCTTCTAGTTGTGGGATGTGGGACGTCACCTCAACGTGGCCTGACGAGCAGTGCCATGTCTGAGTCCAGGATCCGAACTCTGGGCCGCTGCAGCGGAGCGTGCAAACTTAACCACTTGGCCACAGAGCCGGCCCCCTAAAAGGCATTTTAAAAACTGCTTCTTTTCCTTGATTTTTTAATGATGAACCAGTGATTTATTTCCAGCTTTATTGAGATATAATTGACATCTAACATTGTGTAAGTTTAAGGTACACAATGTGATTATTTAATACATGTATATAGCAAAATGATTACCACCATAATAGCTCATACCTGTATCATGTAATATAATTACCACTTATTTTTTGTGGTGAGATTTAGGATTTAAATCTCAGCAACTTTCTCAGTTGCTCTCAGCAACTTTCAAGTACACAGTATGGTATTATTACAAAAAGATTTACTCTCAATAACTTTCAAGTACACAATACAGTATTATTACAAAAAGATTCACTCTCAGTAACTTTCAAGTACACACTACAGTATTATTAACTCTCATCACTATGCTGTACATTAGATCCCCACAACTTATTTATGTTATAACTGGAAATTTATACTCTTTGACCAACATCTCTACTTTCCCTCATCCTCCAGCTCCTGGTAACCACCATTCACATCTCTGTTTCTATGAGTTTGGCTATTTTAGATTCCACATATAAGTAACATCATACACTATTTGTCTTTGTCTGTCTGTCTTATTTTACTTAGAATAATGTCCTCGAGGTCTGTCCATGTTCTCACAAATGGCAGAATTTCATTCTTTCTCATGGCTGAATAGTATTCCGTAGTATATGCATACATACCACATCTTCTTTTGCCATTTACCAATCGATGGGCACTTAAATTGTTTCCATATTTTGGCTATTGTGAATAATGCTGCACTGAACCTTAGCAGTGCAGATATCACTTTGAGATCCTGTCTACATTTCCTTTGGAAATATATCCAGAAGTGGAGTAGCTGGATCGTACAATAGTTCTATTTTTAATCTTTTGAGAAACTCCTATACTGTTTTCTATAGCACCTGCACCATTTTGAATTCCCACCAACAGTGTACGCGGGTTCCAATTTCTCCACGTTCTCGCTAATGCACCTCACTTATCTTTTTGATGATAGCCATTCTAACAGGTGTGAGGTGAAATCTCATTGTGGTTTTGATTTGCATTTCCCTAATGATTAGTAATGTTGAACACCTTTCCATATACCTGTTGGCCATTTGCATGTCTTCTTTGGAAAAATATCTATTCAGTTTCTCTATTTTTTAATCAGATTATTTGTATTCTTTTGCTATTAAGTTGTATGAGTTCTTTATGCATTTTGGATATTAAGCCCTTATAAGATATATTATTTTCAAATATTTCCTCCCATTCTGTAGATTGCCTTTTCACTTTGTTGATGGTTTCCTTTGCTGTGAAGAAGCTTTTTAATTTGATATAGTTTCACATCTTTATATTTGCTTTTGTTGCCTTTGCTTTTGAGGTCAAATCGAAAAATTCATTGTCAAGATTGATGTCAAGGAGCTTACCTCTATCTTCTCTTCTAGGAGTTTTATGATTCCAGGTTCTACATTCAAGTCTTTAATCTTTTGAGTTGATTTTTGTGTATGGTATAACATAGTGGTCCAGTTTTGTTCTTTTGCATGTGGCTATCCAGTTTTCCCAGCACCATGTATTGAAGAGACTATCCTTTCCCCATTTATATTCTAAGCTCCTTTGTCATACATTAATTAACTATGTATGCAATGGGTTATTTCTGGGGTTTCCATTCTACTTCATTCGTTTATGAGTCTCCTTTTATGCCAAGATAAATTGTTTTGATGGCTATAGCTTTGTAAGATAGTTTGAAATCCAGAAGTGTAATGCTTTTCACTGTTTGGAATCTTGTGGTTCTATACAAATTTTAGGATTTTTTTTCTATTTCTGTGAAAAAATTCAATTGTAATTTTGATGAAGATTTCATTGAATGTGTAGATTGCTTTGGGTAGTATTGACATTTTGCCATTAATTCTTCTTGTCCATGAGCATGGAGTATCTTTGCATTTGTTGGTATCTTTTTCAATTTCTTTCAATATCTTATAGTTTTCAGTGTACAGCTCTTTCACCTCCTTGGTTAAATTTATTTCTAAGTATTTTATTATTTTTTATGCTGCTATAAATGGGATTTCTTCTTAATTTATTTTCCTAATAGTTCATTTTTAGTGTATAGAAATGCAAATGATTTTTGCATCTTTATTTTGTACCTTGCAACTTTACTGAATTTATTTGTTAGATTTAATGGATTTTTGGCGAAGTCTTTAGGGTTTTCTACATATAATATCATGTCATGTGAAAATAAAGGCAATTTTACTTCTTCTTTTCCAATTTGGATGCCTTTTATTTCTTTGTCTTGCCTAATAGTTCTGCTGGGACTTGCAGTATTATGTTGAAATAAAGTGGTGAGAATGGGCATCCTTGCCTTGTTCCTAATATTAGAGGGAAAATTTTCAGCTTTTCACGTTTGAGTGTGATGTTAGCTGTGGGCTTGTCATATATGGCCTTTATTAGGTTGAGGTATGTTTCTTTTAACCCAGTTCTTCGAGAGTTTTTATCATGAAAGGATGCTGAATTTTGTCAAAAGTTTTTTTGAAACTATGGAGATGATCATATGATTTTTTATCCTTCATTTTATTAATGTAGTATATCACATTGATGGATTTGGAGAATTGAAACATCCTTACATCCCTGGAATAGATCTTGTTTGATTGTGCTGTACGATCTGTGAGGGATCAGAATTGCCCACCCCAAAATCTGTCTCTTTGCATTGATTATTTTTAGAACAAAAGACTCGGAAAGAAATTTGACCTTCCCTCTAACAGCCTAAAAGAATTTAAGATAGAAGGTCTGTCTCAGAACAGGCTATCACCATAGACAACTCTGGGTATCGATAGACTGTGAGGGTACTTGTTAAGCCCACTCTTATCAAAGTTCTATCTACCAAACATTCACTTTTCCATTTCCATGTGAATTGCTTTCCTCCCCCTTGAAGTCCCAAACCACTACCCCTAACATCCTTCTTTGTCTTTACCTGAAGATGGTGGCAGCTTTGGCCATTCTGGTGAGTTGCTCAATTTTCCTGGGTTTCTCCCAAGTTTATATGCTATAAAGCTTTTTTGGATTTTCTCCTGTTATTCTGTCTCTTGTCAATTTAATTCTTAAGCCATCCAGAAGGATCTAGAGGGTAAAAGAATTATCTTCCTCCCTTATAGATCCTTTTAATATACTGTTGAATTTAGTTGCTAATATTTTATTGAGGACTTTTGCATCTATATTCATCAGGTATATTGGCCTGTGACTTTCTTTTCTTCCGATATCCTTGTCTGGTTTTTGTGTCAGGCTAATGCTGACCTAGTACAATGAGTTCTAAAAATGTTCCTTCCTCTTCTGTTCTTTGAAAGAGTTTGAAAGTGATTGGTATTAATTCTTATTTAAATATTTGGTGGAATTCATCAGTGAAGCCATCTGGTCCTGGACTTTTCTTTCTTTGGAGGATTTTTATTACTATTTCCTTACTACTAATTGGTCTGTTCAGATTTTCTATTTCTTTATAAGCACTGATTTTATGAGGTTTAGTTTTTGTTTTTATGGAAGATAAAATACCTGATTTTAAGTAAACATAATATATGAGAAGGAAAAGGTGCATCTTCCAATTAATAGCATAAGAAAGTTTGCATATTAATTTTCTTTCATTTATTTCTGTCTTATTCCTCACTAGAAAGTAAAAATCTTCTACTGGCCTTATTACACTGTACTATAATATGCAGGGCAGTGTCTTTTACCACAATGAGCAGCCTCCATTAGAGTAAACACACCCCTTATACTTGCCTTGAAATCAAGCCCTATTTCATAAATTCAAAGTGTTTATATCACAAGTTATAATTCTCTACTTGTAATAGAGATAGATAGACTTAAAGTGCTATATACAAATAAAGGTGCTTAGGCTGCATGTGAGAGTTAATTAGTGATTGTGGATAAAATGTTCCTCTTTTTATAATTCAGTTATGACAAAGACATTGAAATTGAAACTCAATTTTTAAAATATAATATTTTTCTTTAAGAAACTTAATATAATATTTGTTATAATAATTGCTTACTGATGGATCATTTAGACTTCATTGATTTGCTTTGATGTTTAGAGCTGTTATTAACATTTCAAGAATTATCAGGTGTATCTTCTGGAATAGGAGAATAGGAAACTCTGCACACACTTTCCCCAGCAAAACAAGAATATAAACAGTAAAAATTATTTTCAACAAGGCAAGCATTTTAAATATGTTAATTGTTCTAAGGGCATACAACAAATGGAGAAACATTTTTTCCAATATTAATAAAACTCAGTAAGATCTGCATTAGTCTGTGGGATTTGAGGTGTGACTTCCTCCATTATCCTGCCTCTCAGCTTGGTAAAGAGAAGCTCTACACTAAGAGTGTACAGCCAAGAAGACAGAGGCTTCCTCTTCCTCCAGTTCCCAGTCTGTGCCTATGCTTTCATCCTGGGATGGACAGGCTGCTGGCCTTTGCCATACTCCTCAATACATGTTGCAGAAGCACTATTCTGGGCAGACATGGCACAGAGAACTGGCCTCCCTTTCCTACCCAGGTCATTCCTATTGGACAGAAGTTCTACTCCAGGAAAAGCACAGCAAGAATGCTGGAGCCAAATCCACTCCAACCAGAGCTTATTTTAGGGTGGAAGCTCTACAACAGAAGGGGCAACCCACGAAGAATAAATAATTTCTCTATACAGTGCTCAATTATACAGTGTGGACATAACTTCAGGTGAATCAGGTCCCAACAGCAACTTCAAGACATTGTTTCAGGAGTTCTGCCCAGGGCAAAAGGGAGGATGTAGGAACCAATAGCTCAACAGCACTGCCTGAGGAGACTGATTTTATTTGAAACAGAGTGGAGAACTATATGCTTGAGGACATGATTGTAAACAAAAGAGACTTTAGTGGATAATGTTGAAGAGGAGGATAGTAGATTTCTGGTAATAGAAAATGGCAGAGAACTCAGAAGCTTAATGAAAAGAGCTAGGGAAAACGACATTCAAGAAGATTCCTCCTGGGATGAAAGTTAATTATGGGTGTTGGGAATGCTGTACACAAGCATCAGATGGCACCAAGGAGCAATTAGAACAAGATATAGTGCAGAACGGAAATTATTACCCAAACCACAAACAGACCCATCAACATATCAAGGAAGCCACACAGGCATCAGGGGTTTAAAAATAGTCTCTGGGAAAACAGTGAACAATAAGCTGCTTTGACCCAGGGAAGACTCCTAAAATGCCAGACTTAGAAGCCATATCAGTCATACCTGCCTAAGGGAGTACCCTTGCAGGAGCTATCAGAGAGAGAAACTCCAAGCTGCTAGTCTCTGCCTATATATGGGGCAAAAAAGTATGTGACACAAACTTCCTGAATTATGATAATTAGTCACACACCTCTAAAGGAGAAACGTAAAAGTATAACAGCCTGAGAGGGCTTAAGCCCAATCTTTGATGAATATCTGGCATAAATTGACCTAGGGATGATTCCATGTAGCCAGGCTAAAAGATACAAATGGGAAAAACATCAGTAAGTACATCAGAGGCTACTCACTGTTGGGGAAATAGACTTTGCAGAATTAATTCAGCCAAGTCAGTAAGCAAATGAACAATAACAACAACAACAAAAAGAGAAAATTATAATAATTCCCCCTTTCCTGTATCTTTGAAAATCTCATATTTTTTAGTTGAAACTGGTGTTTTAGATAATACAAAGAAAATATGAGATATTCAAAAATACAGGAAATTGAAACTCATACACAGGGAAAAAGCCAGGAAATAGAAAGCCATTGAGCTACACAGATACTGTAACTTAACAGACAAAAACTTCAAAGCAGCTATTATAAACATATTCAATAAACCAAAGGAAAATAATGCTAAAAATATCAAAAAATGTATGATAGTGATATTTCATCAACTAGAAAATATCAACAAATACAAATTATATAAAAGAACTAAATGGAAATACTGGAATTGAAAAGTAAAATAACCAAAATGAAAAATTAATTAGCAGGCTCACTGATGTATGCATAATTGATGTAACAGAGGAGAGAAGAGAAAGCAAGAGACAGAAAAGATATTTGAAAACATAATGGCTGACAACATTTCAAATTTGATGATAAACTTTTATTTAGCCTTCCAAGAAGCTCAACAAGCTTCAGATATGATAAACACAAAGAGATCCACATCTAAACACTTCATAGTAAAAATAGTGAAAACAAAGACAAAGTGAAAATCTTAAAAGTGGCAAAAGAAAAATAATTCATCATGTACAAGGTATGAATAATGTCTGACATCATCAGAAACAATAGAGGCCAGAAGGCAGTGGGACAATGTGGTGAAAGCGAAAAATAATAGAGTCAATCAAGTAATCAAGAATTTTATATCAAGCAAACACTGTTCCAAAAATGAAGCTATTTTCTGATAAACAAAAATGGAGAGAATTCATTCCTAACAGACCTGCCTAATGAGATATAGTAAAGAAAGTTATTCAACATGAAAGCAATAATAACAGAGAGTAACTTTAATCCACACATATATTAAAATAAAAAGAGCACGTGTAAAGATAATTATGTAGTTAATTAAAAAAGACAGTCATTGCATATTTTCCTTTTTTCTGTTAACTGATTTTTAAAAAACTGCATAAAAGAATAAGAATACGACTGTATTGTTGGACCTATAATATATGGAAATATAATTTATATCATAATAATAGTACAAGGAGGCAGATGGGAACAAAGATATTTTATTAAGAATATGACAACAGATGCTAACACATAGCCAGATGAAGAAATGAAGATAGCTAGAAAGAATAAATAAGAAGTTTAATATAACAAACTCTGAGTATATAGTAGCTTTTCTTTCTTCTCTCAGATTTTTAAAAATATAAGATTATAGGGAGTGATGTCAGCATCATAGTAAAGTGAGCTATCCCTGTAAACTCTCCCCTCTATGATACAACAACACACTCACATTCCAACAGAAGATATCTGCACAACACAAAAGACATTTGAGAGACACATGCAGCCATAATGTTGGAAGGTGGAGGTGCTGGAGCCCAGCCCTCGAGGTAAGAAAAATCTTCTCTTCCTCCACAAAGGGCAGCAAACCACAGACAGCACATGGCTGCAACAGGAAAAGTGAGGGGGTGGCCCTCTATGGGAACATCACTCTTTGAGGTCCCTCACACCTTGGGGGAAATCCCCACACAGAGGTGACTAGCTATCATGGAGGTGTCTTCATTAAACTAACACCCCAGGCAAGCAGATAGTGAGAGCAGAGCGAGAAGCCCCCAGGATCACACATGAGAAAGAAAGCACCCCTCCCCCCTACCCATTGCTTCAAATCAGCAACTGGGAGCTGTGCCATGGATTGCAGTGGGCTCAGAATAAGCAGCTCTTGACCTCCATCCAGTGGTGGCAGGTGGAAGCAGTGATCAAATACTACCACAGTGTGGAAGCGCAAATCCACATCATATAGCAGCATGAAAAAATATATTAAATCCCCAGAACAGAAGGAAAATGACAAATACCCAGAAATCAATCCTGAAGGCACATAAATAATGTAAATGACAGAGAATTCAAAATAGCTATCATAAAAAAACTCAATGAGTTACAAGAAAATCCATATAGTTCAATGAATTCAAGAGCTACTTCACAAAAGAGATTCAAACTATAAAGAAGAACCAATCAGAAATATTGGAGATGAAAAACACAATGAATGAGATAAAGAATATGGATCCTATGAACAATAGAGCTGATATTATGGAGAAACGAATCAGCAATACTGAGGACAGAAATATAGAAATGCTTCAAATGGATGAGGAGAGAAAACTAAGACTAAAAAGAAATGAAGAAATTCTCCAAGAAATATCCGACTCAATTAGGAAATGCGACACAAAGATTGTAGGTGTTCCAGAGGAAGAAAAGAAGGAGAATGGAGCAGAAAGCAATCTGTATTTCAATGGAATTGATTTAGTATACATCTGAAGTAGACTCTGATAAGTTAAGATATATATTGTAAGCCTTACAGCAACCACCGATAATATAACTAAAAATGCTATAGTTAAAAATCATGACTGGATTAAGATTTACACAAAAATTGCACTAAATTCAAAAAATGCAATGAAATAGGATTAAATAAACAAAAATACATGTCATATAAAAAATAAAACACAAAATGGCATATGTAAATCAAGCCTTATCAGTAATAATATTAAATGGAAATATTTTAAACAATCCTATCAAAAGACAGAGATTGTCAGATTGGTTAAAACAAGTAGTTCAAACTATGTGCAGTCTACATGAGACATACTGTAGATTTAAATATACAGATAGGTTGGAAAATACAAGGAAAAATATATACCTTGCAAACCACAATCATAAAAGAGCTGGAATGGCTATAATAATAATCACATAAAATTTATTTTAAAAACAAAAATGCTACTAGGCATAAAATAGACATTTCATAATGATAAAAGGGTCAATCTGTTAGGAAGATAGATATAATACTTATAAATCCATATGCAAGTAACATGCCCAAAAAAGATGAAGCAAAAGCTGACAGAATTGAAGAAAGAAATATACAATGCTGCAATAATAATTGTAGACTGAATACTTCATTTTCCATAATGGACAGAACATATGGAGTGAAGATCAGCAAGGAAAAGGAAGACTTGAACAACACTATATAATAACTGGACCTAATGTCAGATGACTACACTTTTTTTTCATGTACATATGGAACTATGTCCAGGATAAACTAGACCATTAAACAAATTTCATAATTTCAAGAGGACTGAAATAATTCAAAGTATGTTTTCTGACTGCAATGGAATTAAATTAGAAATCAAAATAGAAGGAAGTTTTGGAATTACACGAATATGTAGAAATTAAACAACACACTCCTCAATAACCAAAAAATCACAGAGGAAATCATAAGGACAATTAGAAAACACTTTGAGGGGACAGCCCCATGGCGTGGTGGTTGGGCTCTGTGTGCTCTGTTTTGGCAGCCCAGGTTCATGGGTTCAGATCCTGGGCACAGACCTACACCACTCATCAGCCATCCTGTAGTGGCAAGCCATATATAAAGTGGAGAAAAATTGGCACAGATGTTAGTTCAGGGCTGATCTCCTTAGTAGAAAAAAAAATAAAATAAGCAAAGAAGGGAGGCAGCCCCATGGCCCAGTGGTTAAGTTCACGTGCTCCACGTCAGCAGCCTAGGGTTTCACCAGTTTGAATCCTGGGCATGGACATGGCACCACTTGTAAGGCCATGCTGAGGCAGCATCCCACATAGCACAACCAGAAGGACTTATAGCTAGAATATACAACTGTGTACTGGTGGGCTTTGGGGAGAATAAGAAGAAGAAGATAAAAAGAAGATTGGCAACAGATATTAGCTCAGGTGCCAATCTTTCAAAAAAAAAGAAAGAAAGAAAACACTTTGAGATGAATGAAAGAATGAAGTGAAAACACAACATATCAGACTTATGTGAAGCACCTAGAGAATTGCTCAGAGGGAAATCTGTAGCTATAAATGTCTATATTAAAAAAGGAAGGTCTCAAATCAATAACTTAAAACTTCCCCTTAAGAAACTGGAAAAATAAGAGCAAACAAAACCCAAACCAAGCAGAAGCAAGGGAATAATAAAGTCTAACATGGAAATAAATAAAATAGAGAATAGAAAAGCAATAGAGAGTGTCAATCAAACTAAAAGTTAGTTTTTTGAAAAGATCAACAGAATTGTTAAACGTTTAGCTAGAATGACCAAGAAAAGAAAAGAGGATACTGAAATTATTAAAATCAAGAATGAAAGAGGGGACATCACTGAAGTCCTTAGAGAAAAAAAAGACCCATAAAAGAATACTATGAGTGCTTGTATGCCAAAAATGTATATAAAAACAAATTAGATAAACTGCTGAGAAAAATCTCTCAAATGATCAAACTTGACTCAAGAATAAATAAAAATTAGAATAAACCCATAATAATGAAGAGATTGAATTATTAATCAAAAAACTTGAAGCAGCAGATACTGTCACTGATGAAATCAAAGAAATATTTAAAGAATTAAAATTTTCTTCACATATTCTTCCAAGAAAACAGAAGAGGTGAGAACACTTCCCATTATATACTATGTGAGTTCAGTATTAACCTGACACAAAAGCAGACAAAGATATAATAGGAAAATAATACTACAAACCCATATCTCTTATGAATATAGACACAAAACACTAAGGAACATGCTAACAGACCTAATTTAGTCATATATAAGACGGATTACACACCACAATCAAGTGAGATTTATCCTGGGATTGATAGACTTGTCCAGCATATTGAAATCAATATAATACAAAATATTAATTTAATGAACAAAAATCCACATGGTTATCTCAATAGAAAGAGAAAAAAAATCTGATAAAATCCTACATTCTTTCATGATAAAAACACTCAACAAACTAAGACTAAAGCAAATTTTCCCAACCAAATAAAAGACATTTATGAAATATCCACAACTAATGTCACAAAGATAAAAGACCAAATACTTTTGTTATAGGACCAGAAAAAATACAAGGATGTCTACATTCATTACTTTTATTCAACATTGTAATAGGATTCCAGCAAGGGAAATTTTGGAAGTAAAAACAAACAAACAAGCAAATAAAAAGCATCCAATTTGGAAAGAAATAATTAAAATACTCTATTTTCAGATAGCAGTATCAAATATATAGAAAATCCCAAAGATTTCACTAAAAACCTATTCAAAATAGTAAAAGCTTCTACAGAGCAAAAGAAAACAAATCAATAAAATTAAATGGCAACCAATAGAATTGGAGAAAATATTTGCAAACCATATATCCAATAAGGGTTAATTTCCAAAATATATAAGGAACTCCTGCACTCAATAGCAAAAAACAAAAATAAGTAATACAATTAAAATTAAAAACTGGGCAAAAGATGTAGATATTTCTACAAAAAAGATATACAGGTATATAAAAAGGTGCTCAATTTCACCAATTATCAGGGAAATGCAAATAAAAACCAAACAAGATATCACCTCACACCTGTTAGGATAGCTATGATCAAATAAACAAAAAACTTTTCAGCTTTCCGCTGGGCGGAGACCAAGGTGCAACTTTCTTTGGTCATCCCGAATCCTGGTTCATCCGACACCAGAAACCTCCACCATGCTGCGGAAGTTCAACCCCAAGGAGATCAAAATCATGTACCTGAAGTGCACCAGTGGGAAAATCCGGTACTATGTCTGCTCTGACCCCCAAGATAGGCCCCCTGGGTCTGTCTCCAGAAAAGGTTTGTGATGACATGGCCAAGGCAACTAGTGACTGGAAGGGTCTGAAGATTACAGTGAAACTGAACCTTCAGAACAGACAGGCTCAGATTGAGGTAGGCCCTTTTGCCTCTGCCCTGATCATCAAAGCACTCAAGGAACCACCAAGTGACAGAAAGAAGTGGAAAGACGTTAAGCACAGTGGAATATCACATTTCATGAGACTGTCAACATTGCGTGACAGGTGCAGCACTAATTGTAAGCAAGAGAACTCTCTGGAACCATTAAAGAGATCCTGGGGACTTCCCAGTCTGTGGCCTGCAATGTTGACGGCCACCACCCTCAGGACATCATAGATGACTTCAACAATGCTGCAGTGGAATTCCCAGCTAGTGAAGAACTACAGAAGAAAATATTTCAATAAAGGATCATTTGACAATGAAAAAATAAAAAGATAAGTGTTGGTGAGGATGTGAAAAAATTGAAACTCTTGTACACTTTTGGTGGAAATATACCCTGATCTCAGACTTCTTCGCACCAGAACTGTGGGAAATAGATGTTTGTTGTTTGTAAGCCACCCACTCTGTGGTATTTTGTTATAGCAGCCTGAACATACTAAGACACTCATTGCAGCACTATTCACAGCAGCCAAGAAGGAAAACAATCCAAGTGTCCATTGACAGATGAAAGGATAAAGAATATGTTGTATATACATTCAATGGAATACTTTTCAGCCTTAAAAAGAGAAGGAAATCCTTTCATTTGCAACAACATGGATGAACCTGGAAGACATTATTCTACAGGAAATAAGTCAATCACAGAAGGACAAATATTGCATGATTTCACGTATATGAGGTATCTAAAATAGAACTCATAGAAGCAGAGAATAAAATAGTTTCCATTGGCTGGAGAAAGTGGAAATGGGGAGTTGTTGTTTAATGGGTAGAAATTTCATTTACACTAGATGAATAAGTTCTAGATATCTGCTATACAGCATAGTGGCTATAGTTAAAAATACAGCATTGTGCACTTGAAAATTTGTTGAGGATAGATCTGATGTTAGGTGTTCTTACCACACACAAACAAAACCAAACAAACAATTTAAAAATAAGGACACAAAGAAACCTTGGGAGGTGTTGGATGTGTCTAATCTCATGATAGTTGTGATAATATCACTGATGTTTGCATATGTCCAAACTCATCAAATTTATACATTAAATATATGTAGTTCTTTGCATATCAATTATACCTCAGTAAAGCTGTTAAAAAAGAAATAATGTAAGAAAAATGTACACACATGTGTACACATGTACACACACACACACAAGTATTAAGGTCATAGAAGACAGACAAAAACTGAGGAATTTTCCCAGATAGGAAGAGAGATTAATTATAGTGGTAATTAATGTGATATTTAATTCTGGATATGATTTTGGGCTGGAAACAATACATTAGGAAAACAATTAGTAAAATCTACTTAAGATCTGTAAATTGTTTAATAGTACTGTATAAATGTCAGTGCCTTGGTTTTACAAGTTGTACTGAGATTTTGAAAAATGTTAACAATGAGAAAAGGTGAGTGAAGGTAAATGTGAATTCTTTAGACTGTTTATACAACTTTTTGAGAGCTTGAAAATATTTCAAAGTAAAAATTTGAAAATAAAAAATCAATACACAATCATGAATTGTATTTCTATACATTTGCACTGAGCAATCACAAAATAAAATTTAGACCTTTTTTTTTACAATAACCTCAAAAGAATAAAATGCTTAGGAATAAATTTAGCAAAAGAAGTACAAGACTTGTATACCAAATACCAGAAAATAAATAAATGATTGTCATGATATGTTCATGGATCAGAATACAATTTTGTTACAATGTCAACACTCCCTAAATTGATCTACAAATTAAATTTAATCTTAATGAAAATCACATCTGACTTCTTTGTGGCGATTGTCAAGATGATTCTAAAATTCATATGGAAATTCAATAGACCTAGAATAGTCAAAAGAATAATGAAAAAGAATAAAATTGGAGATAGGCTTCTTGATTTCACAACTTAATACAAAGCTATGCTTATTGAGAAGTTGTGGTACTGGTATAAATGTATATATGTAGATCAATAGACTAGAATTTAGCGTACCAACACAAATCCTTACATTTGTGGTCAATTCATTTTTGACAAGTGTGCTAAGACAAGTCAATGGGGAGAGAATAATCTTTTCAACACTTCATGCTGGGACCACTGGATATCCACATCCAAAACAATGAATTTGGACCTCTACCCCACACATTCACAATAATTGACTCAAAATGGACCATAAAACCAAGTGAAAGAGCTAAAATGTAAACATTTTAGAAGAAACATAGGCATAAATCTCTATGACCTTGGATGAGCTAATGGTTTCTTACATACAACATGAAAGCACAATCAACAGAAAAAAAAAAAAGAAAAATTTAACCACACCAAAGTGAATAACTTTTGTTCTGAAAACAATACTATTGAGAAAGTTAAAAAACAACCCACAGAAGATGAGAAAATATTAGCAAATCATATATCTGAGGCACTTTTACTCATAATGTATAAAGAACATTTATAAATGTATAATAAAAAGACAGATCGCCCAATTTAAATGGCAAAGTGTTTGAATAGCTTTCCCAAAGACGATATACAAATGGCAATAAGAACGTGACAAAAAGCACAATTTTATTAATCATTAGAGAATTACAAATCAAAAGCACAAGGAAATACTGTTTCACATTCACTGGGATGGCCTGAATAAAAAGATGTACAATAAGGGGCTGGCCCCGTGGCCGAGTGGTTAAGTTCGCGCGCTCCGCTGCAGGCGGCCCAGTGTTTCGTTGGTTCGAATCCTGGGCGCGGACATGGCACTGCTCATCAAACCACGCTGAGGCAGCGTCCCACATACCACAACCAGAAGAACCCACAACGAAGAATATACAACTATGTACCGGGGGGCTTTGGGGAGAAAAAGGAAAAAATAAAATCTTTAAAAAAAAAAAGATGTACAATAACAAGTATTGGGGAGGATGTAGAGAAATTGTAACTCTCATACATTGCTTATGGGAATATAAAACGTTACATTTACAAATGTTTGGAAAAAGATTGAGCTGTTCCTAAAAAAATTACATGAAGTTACCATATGGCTTATTTATTCTGCCTCTTCATATATACCCGAGTAATGAAAACACACATCCACACAAAACTTACACAAGTGTTCTTAGCAACCTTATTTATAATAGCCAAAAAGTAGAAACAATCCAAATGTCCATCATTTGATGAATGAATAAATTAAATATGTAATATTTATTCAAAGGACTATCATTTGGCATTAAAAATAAAGTACTGATACATGTGGTAACATGGCTGAAACTTGAAAACATTATGCTAAGTAAAAGAAGCCAGGCACAAAAGACACTATGTTACATAATTCCATTTGTATAAGATGTCCAGAATCAGCAGATGCATTGAGACAGAAAGTATATTAGTGGTTGCCAGGGTTTGGGGGGAGGGAAATAATGGGGAGTGACTGCATAATGGTACAAGCTTTCCTTTTGGGATGATGAAAATGTTCTACAATTGATTGTGGTGATAGTTGCATAGCTCTATGAATATGTAAAAATCATTGAATTTTGACTTTAAATCAGTGAATTGCATGCTATATAAATTACATCCCCCCAAAAACTGTTAAAATGCATATGGTCTAAAAAACGTAGAAATTTCAAAGGCAGAGATACGTTTTATTAAAGTTGATCATAAGACTTTCAAAGAATGATTTACCCAGGGCCGGCCTGGTGGCGTAGCAGTTAAGTTCGCACGTTCTGCTTTGGTGGCCTGGGGTTCGCCAGTTTGGATTCCGGGTGTGTACCTGTGCATCAGCTTGTCAAACCATTCTGTGACAGGCATCCCACATAGAATAGAGGAAGATGGGCGTGAAGATTAGCTCAGGGCCAGTCTTCCTCAGCAAAAAGAGGAAGATTGGTGGCAGATGTTAGCTCAGGGCTGATCTTTCTCAAAAAAACAAAAGGATTTACCCAATAAGGCTCATCAGAAAAGTTAATTTTCTTTTAATTAAACATTATTTTCTAAACATTTTCCTTCCCATTTAAAATTTATATCTTAGAGATGATTTGAATACTTGAGATTCAGCATATCAACTTAGCACACTGCATACAGAAAGGCCATTTGGAGAACCTGAAATACAAAGCCTCTTGAAAGAAGAAATGATTGAAAAATGTGTACTTAAGGAAGGGATGAGAAAATTAATTATGTAAATTAACACTTTATTTAACTCCTCGCTTCACTTTTACATCACTAAGTCAGCGTGGAACCTGTCCACACTGAGTAAATGAAATATATAAAGACTGAAAAATGTTCATTAGTTTTCAAAGAAATAAGGTGAATGAGCTGATGTATATCTAAAACACAAAAGTGGATTTTAATGCCTGACATTTGCAGACAAGGGAAAATGACAATAAAAGCAAAATTGTTTATGTGTCTGTAAAGCTCATTCCCTTTGCTGAACAATTATTTCCTTTACTACTTCAGCACACAGGATACTGCAATGCAGCTGTTGACTTTTGAGACTCAAAACTTCTGAGAAATACATCGTTGTTTAAGATTTCTATTCCTCGGGAGAAAAATAATGAATATCACTTCATTCTCTATAGTTTAGAACTATTCTTTCATCTATGTATGTCATATTTTGACTCCCATTGTCCCAATGGAATACTAATAGAAGGAGGAGAAAAAATTATAATCCAGAAAATGCATTGTCCCAATAGGCACAAACTAGAGAAAGTGGACTGCTGAAAGTTTGACTTGATGGAAGTTTCTTTAGACTGAGATGATTGAGCTGGGTTGGGTCCTTTTTCTGCTAGACAGAATGCCTGCAGATTACTTTCCTGGAGCCAGTGCTAGTGAGAACATAGGGCTGATCTAGTATTGCTGTTACCTATTCACCAGAAACTCAACCCATCTTTATGATCTCATTTGATGTAAGTCACAGCCCTGTACTCAGTGGTAACAATGAAGGGTTGTTGCTGACCTGAGAAAGGATAGCAGCATTCAAGGGCACTCAAAAGAGGAAAATCTTCTCAAGATATTGACCATTTCCAGTGACCTTTTTTCTCACATATCTCATTCATAATAAAATTGGTGTACTTCAGAATGATAGTGACTCTAACAATGAAATTTTCCCCTCCTTCCTGAATTGAATGGCATATTGCTTTGAGACTGCCAATTTGATTACAGTTGTACCTGTTGTAAATTACATCTCTAACAGCTGGTTAGTCAGACAGACAGAGCATAGATTGTAGCACCAGCATTTAAACAGATGTTACCATTGATCTTCATGACACTTGATTCACTTGACTGATATTCTCCCTTTGTAAGTTATACATGTGAAGTGACTCAGTAATTACCAATACTACTCCACCTCCCGACCCAAGAAATACACATCTCTGAAGATACTCAGAGCCATTTATGCCAAGCATTGGATCTGAGGAAAAGAGAAACTGCACTATGATGTCCTAGATAAAAAATGTAATATCAAAGACATTTAATTTCTGGTTTAAGCAAATTGAGTTCAAATGAGAAAATATGGCTGTCCTTTATTTCTCTTAATTACAGGGTAATCATAAAAACGCTTTTTTCTTCCTATGTGACAATATCACCAGACACTTGGCATTTCAATTTCTCTTATGCTGGGTGGAAAGAGGTTTCTTTTTCAGCCAGCATAAGAACACACAATACAATTAGTTAATATAACTAATAAATTTTGCCTGTTATTTTAACTACACATTTGTATCATGTCAAAATGTGGTTTGATAAGTAAACTCGGAATATATTAATTAGTATTATTCATATAAGTAGTATAGGGTAACCCAAGTTCACCTCATGAAATTATTTTGGCTGAAAGATAATTTAAAAAATGAGATTAGAAAAATCTTTGTTTTAAAGACTAAAAGTACAAAGGATGCTACATATTTTTTCCTTAGAATACAGTGAAGACTAAGAATTTTCACTCATGAATTGTAATCTAAGGTGGTATAAACAAATTTAGGGAAGTATGTTTACCTCTTAGTAGCGATGATAATTTATACTATGAGATCTATCTTTTGTGAATATATTGCTTTGCCTTGGGGTCTCAATTGTTTTTATTGATCGCCATGACATTTCTATCAGAAAAAAGGATAAACATTTAAAGGAGAGCAAAAAATACCTATTGAGCATGCACAAAGCTGAGTTTTCAATGTGGGAAATAGAAAATGAGTGTAGGATATGATTCAAGCTTTTAAGGCACTTATATCTATTCTTTTTACTTTTTTGGTATTTATCATTCTACAAATCAAACAGAACAGTAGCTTCCACAAGAGAAACCTTTATATGTTCAATCTCATCTATTATTTATATATATATAATATTTATATATAAAACAAGATAATTTTTGCTTATAGTACTGATTTCTCTAAGGAAAGTCACTAAAAGACCCTTTCCAAATATTCACATAGTAGATGCTAAAAGCCCATATTAGCTAGGAGTATCTGAAGCTACTAAGTAAGAAAATTAAGTGAAAAGTTAATCAAATTATTTTCTGGCTTTCAGTATGACAGGTAAAAGCGTAGAATTTGTCCATACATTCTAATGAGTACAAAGCTGAACAAATTGAAAATCAATAACTCATCATAGATCCATCAGAGAAGTGCTGTTGTGGGGCAAACCACTGCCCCCAAGTTTGGAGAGACAAGTAGCTACAAAGAATCACAATTTAACAAAAGGTATACTCCCACAGCTATAAACCATCACAAGAATTATTACCAGGGTAGGAAAACTTAACTGTAATCAGCCAATTCCTGGAGGCTTGGTGTGGACAAGTCTGAGAATTAACTCCAGGAGGGCTAAGTGATGAGTACTTTTGTAAGTTTTTCCTCCAGGAGCTCAATCAGGTTCTCGTAGTGATGACCAGAGGAAAATCCCCATGTGTTTCCCGCAGGAAGAGGGGAAAAGTAACTATTTTGAACTACACCAGAGCATTTGTTCTTCCTAAGAAGGCTTGTCCTCAAGAGAAATTATTTACTAGAGCCTAACCTATTGCAGTTTATCAGAGCCTA
This sequence comes from Equus quagga, assembly GCF_021613505.1. NCBI lineage: Eukaryota > Metazoa > Chordata > Mammalia > Perissodactyla > Equidae > Equus > Equus quagga. The sequence continues at coordinate 52,343,033 of NC_060276.1, forward strand.
ACCAACCCAGGGAAAGAGAAATACCTAATGCCAGACCACTCTAGTGTTCCTCATAGATTAAGGGAAACACCCAACTCCAGGTCCCTTTAGCCATCATGTCCCACCTAAGTGGTGGTGGCACAAACTGAGAAGCACTAGTGACATTCACAGCCCAGAGGTACAGGCTCACTAAAAACCTGAGATCTAATCATGAAATATAGAATGCTTTCCTCTTTCCACACTTCACCATATCATTAAAAGCCTGTTTACATAGTAGCTTTTTCACAGCATATTATGTCTGGCTTTAAGCAAAAATACAAGGAATAATAAAAGCCAAAAAAAAAAAAAACAGCTTAAAGATACAGAGCAAGTGTCAGAACCAGATTCTTATATTTCAGGGATGTGGGAATTACCAGACCAAATATTTTAAACAACTATGATAAATATGCTAAGGACTTTAATGAAAAAAGTAAGCAACATGCAAGAACATAAAAGTAATGTAAACAGAGCAATAGAAATTATGAGGATCAAAAAGAAATCCTAAAGATTAAAAAAACACTGTAACAGAAAAAAAATGTCATTAATGAGCTCATTAGTAGACTAGATACAGTTGAAGAAAGGATCTTTGAGCTTGAGGATATGTCAACAGAAATTTCCAAAGCAGAAAAGCAAAGAGAAAAAAACTGAGCAAAAAAGAAACAGAATATCAAAGGACTGTAAGGAGTAAAATATGCATAATTGGAATACTAAAATGAAAGAATGAAAGGAACAGAATAAATACTTGAAACAATAATGGCTGAGAATTTGTCTCACTAAAAGAGATATACAGATGGCAAATGAGCATATGAAAAAATGCTTTACATCATATATCATCGGGGAAATAAAAATTAAAACAAGAATGAGATACTACTACACATCTGTTAGAATGGCCCAATGCTGAAACATTTACAGCACCAAATGCTGGCAAGGATGTGGAACAACTGAAACTTTCATTTATTGCTGGTGAAAATGAAAAATGATATAGCCACTTTGCAAGACAGTTTGGCAGTTTTGTACAAAACATACTCTTACCATACAATCCAGCAGTTGCACTCCTTGGTATTTAGTTAAAGAAGGTGAAAACTTATGTCCACACAAAACCTTACTCACAGATGTTTATAGCAGTTTTATTCATAATTACCAAAACTTGGAAGCAACCAAGACGGCTTTCAGTAGGTAAATGGATGCTGTAGTACATCCAGACAATCAAATATTATTCAATACTAAAAAGAAATGATCTATCCAGTCATGACAAGATAAGGAGGAAACATAAATGTTTATCATTAAATGATTAAAGCCAATCTGAAAAAGCTACACACTGTGTGATACCAACTATATGACAATCTGGAAAAGGCAAAATTGTGGAGATCAAAAGATCAGTAGTTGCCAAGGGTTGAGAGGGGAAAGGGATGAATAGATGGAGCACAGAGGATTTTAAAATCAGTGAAAATACTCTGTATAATTCTATCATGATGGATACATGTCTTTATACATTTGTCAAAATGCATAGAATGTGCAACAACAACAGCAAACCCTAAGGTAAACCATGGACTTCGGGTGATAATGATTTTTCAATGTAGGTTCATCCAGTAAAACAAGTGTACAGCTCTGGTGGGGATGTTAACAGTGCGGGAGGCTACGCATGTGTAAGGGTAGGGGTAGATAATTGTGAAATCTCTGCATTTTCAACTTGATTTTGCTGTCAATATAAAACTGCTCTAAAAAATAAAGTCTATTAGAAAAAGTTAATCAATTAAAAATACAGGGGTTAATAACATTTTCCAATATTTCTGTATATTGCAAATATTTTAATTCTTCCTATTCATAAGAATTTGTTGAATGCCTATGAGGCACCAGGAACCCTGTTACGCATTGTGAGTAAAATAGTAAGCATAATTCCTCCTCCGCGAAATGTACCACCTAGTGTTCTTTGTGATGTCAAACAAATAGATCTAGTTCTCAATTTCAGTTCTTCAATTTTGTCTATTGCCTTTAAAAATAATGAAAATTTGTTTTCATTTTCCAAAATACCAATGCATTATTTCAGAAGGTTTTATTGAAAATTAGATGATATAGTAATACAGGAAACTAATTGACTTGATTTTTCATTTTGAGTTAATGTATTTATAAAATTTTTCTTTTAAAACTTTATTCTAATTATAATAACAAAATTGACTTGATTATTATTGCTTCCTTAAGTCCCAAATATCATGACATATGATATCATTTTATAGCAATTTCATCCTCTCATTTTACAAGAAATTAAAAATAACTTCACTGACTATAATAAAAATTATCATCTATAGAAAATATGCAATGTTTTTAACCTTATAATGTTGCTGTGCTCAATAAATGGTAGCTTAGACATGTAATATTAGGATAAACAAGAGGACCAAATTGAGATATCAGAAATAGCCATGGGGATAAAAGAAAGTAGGAAAAAAATAGGAATGCAGTGAGATAGTTTTGTATAACTAATGCTAAATAGAGATAATTATTTCAAGTAAGTGTTTACCTGGTCTTTTCAATGTTAAATGTGGGCCGATTGCTGTACTTAAGTGGCAAAAAATGGCAAAAAGACAAACATCTATGCAATAATGGTGACTTCCCACTTACATACGTAAACCTGAAACTGGTTGTTATGCAGTTCACACATTTAAGGAATAGTTTTACTGTAATATCACTAAAATGACCTTAGAGAATTAGATCTGTAAGTCTGAAGGAAAGACTGCTTTCTTTTTTGAGTGATTTTTATTTCTTTCCCTAGATCACACAATTTTAAAGTGGTATAATAAGAACGCAAACTGAGATTTGTATGACATGAGTATCTACATTCTTTTCACTACTATACATTTTTAAAATTTTGACTATTTTTATGGATTACTAATTTCACCTCACTGTAATTATAAATTACATTAATTTTATGATCATCATATGGAATGCTTTGCCAGTCTGGACACCAAGAATTGGAAATTATAGTGATATACTTCTTCAGTCATAGAGGAGACCAAATGGGTTATATTCAATATTTCATTGAATTCTGTATCTTCACACTACAACTGAGTGGAAAGAAGTACTAGCAGCCCAGTTTTTGAAAAGCCTGTTCATGGGACTATGGCAATGATAGATCGTTGTCAGGCACTTTGAGATCCGTAGTCTGTTAGAATTTATAATTTTTTTTTAGAATTAAAAGTTCAGCTGTGGACTTTCCATACCTCATTGTTTCTATGGCAATATGTGTTTTCTTATACCAGAACAGAGAATAAAGGAGAAGGAGTGTGTGTCATAATAATTATAAGACCTGCCTCTGTATATAATGGGAAAAGCCTACATGGCACAGCTGAAGAAGAAATGCTAAGAAAAATAGGAATTTGTTCTCCTGACTGCTTAAACCTTGGAGATAGAACTTTGATTTTACCTCTGACATGTGAAGACCTTGGTAGTTTTCACTCCTATCCTTACAACAAGTAAAAAAGCTGAACTATCTGAAAATCAATGGTTTTTATTGGGTCCAGAGCAATTTAGATCACTTGAAAAATTGCCACCAAGAAATCTGGAGAGACAAGCAAGTACAGAAAATCCTAACCAAGACCAGTTTAGTGAAAAGAGAATCTGTTAGAGCCAAAAACTGTAAAAACACACTTAAATGGTAATTTTGATAAGTTGATGGAGATGGAGTGTACGCTAGTGTGAGAATGAGAAACTCCTGCATACCACGGTCTTAGGAGGCCCCTCACTTTCTTGTGTTTGAACTCCAGGAACTCCACCAGGATCTCATGCTGAAGAATCAAGAAAAACTCTCCTGTTTCTGGCAGAGAGAGGGGGAAAGGTAGCAACTGCCAAATATCTCCAGAGCAGTCTCTATACCAAAGTCCAATACACTAAGAGAAGCAATTTTTTGAGATCCTTAGCCAACATGGTAGAAGGGAAAGTACCAAACCTTAAGCCCCCTCTAGACTTGTGTCACCTAAGGGAGAAAAAAAAAAGCTGAGAAACATTTGTGAAAGTCACACCAAGGGAAAAGACCTACTAAAATATTGAGAATTAATCTTAAGGTTTTAAAATGTTTCACATTTGCCTATACCTTAATACCACATAAGAAGGACTCTGGAATAATACAAGCGTATTACAGCTGAAAGAGCTGCAAGGGTAAAAATCAGTTTAAGAAGCTTTTAGAGAACCCAACAACAATAGGGGAGACAAAAACAAGGGCACTAGGAAAGTCTCTGATACCTATGGCTACAGCAAACATAAACAAGAGTCAACTTCCAGCCAGATTAACATAAAATATCACTGTAAAGACAATTTAGCTAAGTTCCTATTACCCTATTACCTATACATCACCAGATTCAGATGTGGCAGATATTTTGGAATTGCCAAACTAAGAATTTGAAATAACTATTATTAATATGTTAAAAGTTGTAATGGAAGAGATAGAAAGCACACAAGAACTGACGGGTAATGTAAATAGAGAGATGGAAGCTCTAAGAAAGAATCTAAAGAAAATCTTAGAAGTAAAAAACACTGTAACTGAAATGAAGAATGTCTCTGATGGGCTCATCAGTAGACTGGACATGAGTAAGGAAAGAATCAGTGAACTTAAAGATATGGCAGTAAAAATTCCCAAGCTGAAATAGATAGAAAAAAATAAAAAGAAAGAACAGAACATCCTAGAACTCTGGAACAATTTGAAAAGGAGTTATTGAAATGCCAGAAGAAGAAAGAAATAATGATTATGAAAATATTTGAAATAATGACTAACATTTTTCAAACTTAATGTCAAATACCGAATTATAGTACTAGGAAGCTCAGAGAAAACCAAGCAGGATAAATACCAAAAATTATACATCCAGGCATATCATGTTCAAAATACATAAAACTAAAGAAAAAGAATAATTTGAAATCAGGCAGAAAAGAATACCTTACATATAGAGGAACAAGAATGAGAATTATATCCGACTTTTCTTCAGAAACGATGCAGTCAAGAAGTGAGTGGAGTGAAATAAAACAAAAATATCAACCCGAATTTCTGTATGCACCGGTTATTTTTCAAAAGTGAAGGAGAAATAAAGACTGTCAGACAAACAAAATTCCAGACAAACAAAAAGGGAAATTCATTGGCAGTAGATGTGCCCTGCAAAAAATGAAAAAATATGTTCTTAGAGGAGATGTAAAGTCATATAGACCAGAAATGTGAATCCACATAAAGAACGGAAAAATGTCGGAGAAGGAATACATGAGGTAAAATAAAATATTTTAATTTTCTCATTCTTAATTAATCTAATAGGTCATTGTTAAACGTGATAACATTAACAATGTATATTCTATGGATAAGTGAAATAAATGATAATGTTATAAGGGAGAAAGGGAGAAATTGGGAATACACTGTTATAATGTACCTGCAGTACAAATGAAGCAGTACAGTGTTATTTGAACATGGATGTAGATTGTTTGTAAATGTATATTGAAAACCCTATGGCAACCATCAAAAAATTTAAAAAGTGTAATGAAGTTAAGAGCAGAGACAAAATGTTATCATGCACAATGTTGAATTAAAATCATAGAAGGAAGAAAAAATAAAAATAAAAAAAGAAAGAATAAGAGCATCGAATAGAAAACTGTTGTAAATATATTAGATATTACATAAAATATATCAATAATCAAGTTAACTGTGAATGGTCTATGTAAACCAATTAAAAGAGATTGTTTGGGCTCATTAAAAACACACACACAAAATCCAACTATATGCTGCCTAAAAGAGATCCATTTTAAGTGTAAAGATACAGAAAAGTTTCAAGTAAAGAAATGGAGAAATATATACAGTTCTAAGACTAAAAAGTAGCTTTAGTAACTATATTAACTTCAGACAAAGACAAGTTCAAACCAAAGTAATATGTGAGGAAAATATAATCAATTTTTCAAGAACACATAGCAGTCCTTAACTTGTATGTACCTAACAACACGAAGTCAAATATATGAGACAAAAAATGACAGAGATGCAAGGGGAAATGCACAAATTCATGATTGTGGCTGAAGATTTCAATATCTTTTTTCAGTAATTGATAGATGAAGCCAAAAATCAATAAGGAATAGGTGACCTGAAAAGCACAATCAATAAACACATTCTAATTGATATTTATGAAATGTGTCATCCAACACAAGCAGGATATACATTAATTTAAACTCACATGGCACATTCACCAAGGTAGACCACATTATAGGCCATAAAATACATAGGAACATATACAAAAGAATAGAAAACATAAAAAAGTTTTTTCCCTGACAAAAACTTAATTAAACTATAAACAGAGAGATAGTTGGAAATCATGAAAAGATTTGGAAACTAAACAAAACACCACTAAATAAAACATACTTCAAATAGGAAGTCTTAAGAGAAATTAAAATTTGTTAAAAAATTAAATTCAAATTTATCAAAATCTGCGGGATGCAGTGAAAGAAGTGCTTAGAGAGAAATTAATAGCATTAACTGAATCTGGTAGCTTAAAGAGGGCTAGAATTAATAATCTAAGATTATGCCCTAGAGAACTAGAGAAAGAAGAGCGCTTTAACCTTAAAGTAAGCTGAAGAAAAGAAACTATCAAAATTAAATAAGAAATCAAAGAAACTGAAAACCGGAAAACGAGGGAAAATCAACAAAATAAAAACTTGGGTATTTGAAAAGAAACAGAATAAACACCTCACTAGGCCAACCAAAAACAAAAAAAGAGAGTGAGAGAGAGAGTGAAGGCAGAAAATACCAATATAGAAATAAAAGAGGGGGCATCATTGCTGATATCATGGACATCAAAAAATAATAAATGGATATTTATTATAAACAAACCTATATCCACAAATCTGCTAGCTTAGATGAAATAGATGAATTCCTTGAAAGACACAAATTACCAAAAATCATAATAGGAGCAAGATGTAATCTGCAAAGGCCTATATCTAATAAAAAATTAAATAATTAATTAACAATTTACCAAAAAGTAAGCAACAGGTTCAGATGGTTTGATTGGTGAAATCTACCAAACATTTAAGAATGGAATTATATCAATTCTCTACCATCCAGAAAATAACAGAGGGAACACTTTCTAACTCATTCTATGAGGCCAGCATTAGCCTAATTTCAAAACCAGAGAAATATATTACAAGAAAAAAAATGCTACAAATCAATATTCCTTATGAACATAGATGCAAACATCCTTAGTAGAATAATTGCAAATTGAAGCCAACAATATATAGAAAGAATTATGCACCATGACAAAGTAGGATTTATTTGAGGTGTGCAAAGCTGATTCATCATTTGAATACCAATTAATATAATTCAACACATTAACAGTCAAAAGAAAGAAAAACCATGATTATGTCAATTAATGCAAAATAAGTTTCTGACTAAACCCAATACTCATTCATAATAATAAAGTATCAGCAACCTAGGAATAGAGGGGAACTTCATCAACTTGCTGAAAACATCTACAAATATCCTACAACTAACATCATTCTTAATAACTGGATACTTTCTCCCTAAAATTGAGAATAAAGCAAGGATGTGCCTTCTCACTGCTCTTACTTAACATTGTACTAGAAATCCTATCTCGTGCAGTAAGACAAGCAAAGGAAATATAAGATACACAAATTGGAAGGAAGAAATAAAATCAACTTTGCAGATGATATGATTTTCCATGTAGAAAATCAAAAGAATTTACACAAAATTTCTGGAATGAATAAATGGTTATAGGAGGATGGCAGGATACAAGATTAACATTCAAAAGTAAATTTTAATATACTTTCCAATAACAAAAAATAAATATATATAAATCTAACAAAAGATTCACAGTACTCATATACAAAAATGTAAACAATACTGAGGAAAGAAATAAAACGATCTGAATGAATGGAGGAAATTTCACTTTTGTTTGTGGATTGGAGGATGATGTTTTTAAGATGTCAATTCTTTCAAACTTGATCTATGCATTCAATGCAGTCCCAATAAAAGTACCAGAAACATATTTGTAGATAGTGACAAACTGGTTGTAAAGTTTATGTGGGAAAGAAAAGACCCAGAATAGCTGACACAACACTGAAGAAGAATAAAGTTGGAGTACTGACAATACCTGATGTCGATACTGTCAAGCTACAGTAATGAATATAGTAATACAGCATGGTATTTGTGAAAAAAAATAGACACATAGATCAATGGAACAGAGAGTCCAGAAATAGACCCACACAAATATAGTTTGTGTCTGATCTTTGACAGAAAAGCAAAGGCAAGTCAATGGGGGAAAAATAGTCTTTTCAGTAATTGGTGCTAGAACTATTCAACATCAACATTCAAAAGTGGCTCTAGACATAATCATTGTAACTTTCAAAATAATTAAAAATGTATCATGTATACAAATATAAAAGTCAATAGTACAAAACTTCTTGAAGAAAACCTATGAAACATCTTTGGTTTCTGGTGAGTTTTCACATACAATACCAAAAGCATAATCTATGAATTAAAAAAATGATGAATTAGACTTTATCATAGTTAAAATATCTCTACTCTGTGACTGACTTTTTTTTACTGCTTCTGTTTTTTGGGTTTTTTTTTACTGCAGTAACGTTGGTTTATAACATTATATAAATTTCAGGTGTACATCATTATATTTTAATTTCTGTGTAGATTACATCATGTTTACTACCCAGAGACTAATTACAATCTATCACCATACACATGTGCCTATCACCCCTTTCACTCTCCTCCCTCCCCTATTCCCCTCTGGTAACCACCAATCCAATCACTGTCTCTATGTGATTGTTTGGTATTGTTTTTACATTCAATTTATGAGTTAGATCATATGGTATTTGACTTTCTCCCTCTGACATATTTAGCTTAGCATAATACCCTCATAGTCCATCCATGTTGTCACAAATGGCCAGATCTCATCATTTCTTATAGCTGAGTAGTATTCCATTGTGTATATGTAACAATCTTCTTTATCCATTCAGCCCTAGATGGGCACCTAGGTTGCTTCCAAATCGTGACTATTGTGAATAATGCTGCAATGAACATAGGGCTGCATGTATCTTTACACATTCTCATGTTCTTTGGATAAATACCCAGTAGTGGAATAGCTGGATCATATAGTAGTTCTATTCTTAACAATTTTAGGAGTCTTCATGCTGTTTTCCATAGTGGCTGCACCAAGTTGAATTCCCACCAGCAGTCTATGAGAGTTTCCTTTTCTCCACATCCTCTCCAATACTTGTTATTTCCTGTCTTCTTAATTATAGCCATTCTGATAGGTGTGAGGTGATATCTCATTGTAGTTTTGATTTACCTTTCCCTGATAGTGATGTTGAACATCTTTTCATGTGACTGTTGGCCATCTGTATATCTTCTTTGGAGAAATGTCTGTTCAGATCTTTTGCCCATTTTGTAATTGGGTTGTTAGTTTTTTTGTTGTGAGGTGTATGAGTTCTTTAGATATTTTGGACATTACCCCTTCATCAGATATATGGTTTGCAAATATTTTCTCCAAACTGTTAGGTTGCCTTTTCATTTTTTTGATGGTTTCCCTTGTTGTGCAGAAGCTTTTTAGTTTGAGGTAGTCTCGTTTGTTTATTTTTTCTATTGTTTCCCTTGTTGTGCAGAAGCTTTTTAGTTTGAGGTAGTCTCGTTTGTTTATTTTTTCTATTGTTTCCCTTGCCTGGTCAGACATGGTACTTGAAAACATGCTGCTAAGACTGACATCAAAGAGCACACTGCCTAAGTTTTCTTCTAGAATTTTTATGGTTTCAGGTAGTACATTCAAGTCTTTAATCCATTTTGAGTTAATTATTGCCTATGTTATAAGATAATGGTCTACTCTCATTCTTTTGCATGTGACTGTCCAGTTTTCCGAACACCATATATTGAAGAGACTTTCCATTCTCCTTTGTATGTTCTTGCCTCCTTGGTTGAAAATTAGCTGTCCACAGATGTGTGGCTTTATTTCTGGGCTCTCAATTCTATTCCATTGATCTCAGTGTCTGTTTTCATGCCAGTACCATGCTGTTTTGGTTAGTATAGCTTTGAAATATTTTTTGAAATCAGGGAGTGTGATACCTCCAGGTTTGTTCTTTTTTCTTAGGATTCCTTTGGCTATATGAGATCTTTGGTTATTCCATATAAATTTTAGGATTCTTTGTTCTATTTCTGTGAAAAATGCTCCTGAAACTTTGATAGAAATTGCGTTGAACCTGTAGATTGCTTAAGGAAGTATGGACGTTTCAAATATGTTAATTCTTACAATCCAAGAACCAGAATATCTTTCCATTTCTTTGTGTCTTCTTCAATTTCTTCAAACAATGTTTTATAGTTTTCAGCGTACAAATATTTCACCTCTTTGGTTAAATTTATTCGTAGGTATTTTATTCCTTTTTGTTGCAATTGTAAATGGAATTGTTTTCTTAATTTCTCGTTCTGCTACTTTGTTGTTAGTGTATAGATATGCAACTGAATTTTGTATGTTGATTTTGTATACTGCAAGTTTACCATCTTCATTTATTATTTATAAAAGTTTTTTTGGTGGATTCTTTAGGGTTTTCTATATATAAAATCAAATCTTCCACAAATAGTGATGGTTTCTCTTCTTTCTTTTCAATTTGGATCCATTTTCTTTCTTTTACTTGCCTGATTGCTCTGGCTAAGACTTCTGATACTATGTAAAAGAAGAATGGTGGAAAGTGGGCATCTTTGTCTGGTTCCTCTTCTTAGAAGGATAGCTTTCATTTCTTGTCCATGGAGAATATTAACTGTGGGTTTGTCTTATATGACTTGTATTATATTGAGTTACTTTCCTTCTATACCCATTTTATTGAGAGTTGTTATCATATATGGGTGCTGTATCCTTTCTAATTCTTTCTCCACATCTATTGAGATGATTATGTATTTTTCATCCTTCATTTTGTTAATGTGGTGTGTCACATTGATTGATTTGTGGATATTGAATCATCCCTGCATGCCTGGAATAAATCCCACTTGATCATGATGTATGATCTTTTTAATGTAGTGTTGTATTTGATTTGCTAGGATTTTGTTGAGGATTTTTGCCTCAATGTTCATCAGCGATATTGGCCTGTAATGTTCTTTTGTTGGGTTGCTCTTGTCTGGTATTGGTATCTAGGTAATGTTGGCTTTGTAGAATGAGTTAGGAAGCTTCTCCTCCTCTTCAATTTTTGGAAGAGTTTGACAAGGATAGGTATTAAGTCTTCTTTGAATGCTTGGTAGAAATCATCAGGGAAGCCATCTGGTCCTGGACTTTTATTTTTGGGGAGGTTTTTGGTTACTGTTTCAATTTCTTTATGGTGATTGGTCTATTCAAATTCTCTATTTCCTCTTGATTCAGTTTTGGGATCTTGTATGATTCTAAGAATTTATCAATTTCTTCTAGATTATCCAAATTGTTGGCATATAGCTTTTCATAGTATTCTCTTATAAGCTTTTGTATTTTTGAGGTGTCCATTGTAATTTCTCTTTCATTTCGATTTTATTTATGTTAGCCTTCTCTCTTTTTTTCTTGCTGAGTCTAGCTAAAGGTTTGTCAATTTTGTTTATCTTTTCACAGAATCATCTCTTCATTTCATTGATTTTTTTTCTAGGGTGTTTTAGTCTCTATTTCATTTATTTCTGCTCTGATTTTCATTATTTCCTTCCTTTGACTGATTCTGGGCCTTGTTTGCTCTTCTTTTCCAGCTCGTTTAGCTGCACAGTTAGCTAGTTTATTTGAGATTTTTCTTGTTTTCTGAAGTAGGCCTGTATTGCTATTAAATTCCCCCTTAGAATCACTTTCGCTGTATTCCATAAATTTTGGCATGTTGTATTTTCACTTTCATTTGTCTCCAGGTATTTTTTGATTTCTCCTTTGATTTTCTCATTGACCCAATCACTGTTCAGTAGCATTTTGTTTAATCTCCACATTTGTGTGGCTTTTCCATTTTCTTTCTGTAGTTGATTTCTAGTTTCATACCATTGTGTTCAGAAAAGATGCTTGATATTATTTCAATCTTCTTGAATTTAATAAGACTTCTTTTGTGGCCTAATATGTGATATATCCTGGAGAATGTCCCATGTGCACTTGGAAAGAATGTGTGTTCTGTGGGTTTTGGATGAAGTATTCTGTATATATCTACCAAGTCCATCTGGTCTAATGTGTCACTTAAGGCCAATGTTTCCTTATTGATCTTCTGTTTGGATCATCTATCCATTGGTATAAGTGGAGTGCTAAAGTCCTCTACTATTATTGTGTTGCTGTCCATTTCTCCTTTTATGTCTGTTAATATTACTTTATATATTTAAGTGCTCATATGTTGGATGCATAGATATTTACAAGTGTTATATTCTCTTATTGTATTGTTCCCTTTATCATTACGTAGTGCTCTTCTTTGTCTCTTGTTACAGTTTTTATTTTAAAGTCTATTTCATCTGATATAAGTATTGCTACCTCAGCTTTCTTTTCATGGCCATTTGGATAGACTGTCTTTTTCCAATCCTTTGATTTCAGGCTTTAGGTCTGAAATTTGTCTCTTCTATGCAGCATATATACTGGTCTTTTTTTTTTTTATCCTATTGGCCACCCTATGACTTTTGATTGGAACATTTAATCCATTGACATTTAAAGTAGTTATTGATAAGTGTGTACTCATTGTCATTTTGTTACTTTTTTTCTGGGCGTTTTAGTAGTTCTCTGTTCCTTTCTTCTTCTTTTTCTCTCTTCCCTTGTGGTTTGATGGCTTTCTTTAATATTATGTTTAGATTCCTTTTTCTTAATTTTTTGTGTATTTATTATAAGCTTCTGTTTAGTGATTACCATGAGGTTTATATATAATAACATATGTATATAGAAATCTATGTTAATTTGATGGTCTCTTACTTTGACCTCTTGCTAAAAGTTCCTCTCTTTTACTCCCCTCCTCCCATGGTTTATGTTTTCAATATCTTATCTAACCTCTTTTGTGTGTGTGTGTGTGTATCTGTTACCCTCTTATCCTGGAAATAGATAATTTTATTACTTTTGTCTTTTGATCTTCATATTATCTTCACAGGTGGTTGATCTGCTACCTTTTCTGTATATATGACTTTACCAGTAATTTTATGTATGAGTTTTTTTGATAATTTTCTTATTCCTATTTGTGTTCTTCCCTTTCCCACTTACATAAGTCACTTTAGCATTTCTTGTAGGGCTGGTTTATTGGTAATAAACCCCTTTAGTTTTTGCTTGTCTGGAAAACTCTATCTCTCCTTCCATTGTTAATGATAAACTTGCAAGGGTAGAGTATTCTGTGCTGTAGGTTTTTTCCTTTCAGCACTTTAAATATATCATGCCACTCCCTTATAGGCTGTAAGGTTTCTGTTGAGAAGTCAGCTGATACCCTTATGGGGTCTCCTTTGTATGTAACTTGTTGCCTTTCTCTTACAGCTTTTAATATTCTCTCTTTATCTTTCAATCTTGACATTTTAATTATAACCTGTCTTGATGTGGGCCTCTTTGGGTTTATCTTGTTTGGTGCTCTCTGTGCTTCCTGTGCCAGGGCGTCTGTTTCCTTCCTTAGGTTAGAAAAGTTTTCACTTATTATTTCTTCAAATAGATTCTCTACCCACTTTGTCTCTCTTTTTTCCTTCTGGGACACCTATAACATGGATTTTAGTGCACTTGATGTTTTTCCAGAGGTCCCTTAGGCTGTCCTCATTCTTTTTAATTCCTTTTTCTTTTATCTGATCAGCATGGGTGGTTTCGTCTAGTCTTGCTTCCAGCTTGCTGATCTGTTCCTCTGTATCATCTAGTCTACTGAGTACCTCTAGTGAATTTTTCATTTCCAGTGTTATATTCTTCATTTCTGATTGGTTCTTTTTTATATTTTCCAATTCTTTGTTGAAGTTCTCACTGAATTCATTCATTGTTACCCCAAGATCTTTGAGCATCGTTATTGCTTTTTGTTTGAACTCTTTGTCAGGTAGATTGTTTATTTATTTTTTGTTTAGTTTTTTTCTTGGGTTTTGTCTTGTTCTCTTACTTAGAACATATCCCTTTGTCTCCTCATTTTTCCTCTTTCTCTGTGCTTATAGCTCTGTATTAGGTAGGTCAGCTAAGTCTCTGAATCTTGAAAAGGGAGCCTTATGTAAGATATGCCTTATGAGGCCCAGTAGTATGCTTCTTTCTTGTCACCACTTCCAAATATTCTAGGAGTGTCCCCTGTGTGGTCTACCTGTGTCCTTGTGTTATGGCAGGGTTACTCTTGCTGCAGGTGCCCAGAGAGCCTAGGCTGTCCCCCTGGCTGGTTGGTTGTAATGCTCAGCTGTATGTGGCTGCTATGGACCCTTCAGTCACTGTATCAGGTGTGGAGAGATCCAGTACGGTTGGCTACAAGCTCTAATTCCTATTGCATTTTCTCTGTTAAGTGAGTAGGCCCCCAGTGTGGCTGGTTACTAAACACAGGGGCTTAAAATTGCTGTAGGCCTCTGCCCTGAAAGGCTGTTGTTAGCTCTCTCAGGATTGCAACTGAGTGGGCCTGGACCCAGGCATGGCAGCACCAAATTGTTTCAGGCTTTGGAAGGTGAAGCCATTCCTCTTTATGACTGTTTGAGAAGCTCAAGTCTGCTGCAACTGACGAGCTCCACCACCCACAGGACCCACACCCCATAAAGACAGTGCTGCCCCATGTTCACACCATGGCCCACTGAAGCAGACCCAGTTGCCCCACTGCAGAGGTCTCACACACTCTACCAATGCCCTACACACTCCACTGGCTTTTCATGTATGCCTTTCCCTGCAGAGATGGACCCACTCACCTTGCTGGGGAGATTCCAGGCACCCCACCTATGTGAGCCCACAAGTTGCCTGAGGGCTTACTTTTGAGTGGGGCCAGTCCCTAGGGTTAGCTGCCTTCTCTGGCTGGGCTGGATTAAATAAGGGCTCTAGTGGTTGAGGCAGACCCCTGCACTAACAGGCCAGGGGAAGAACTCCAATATTGTCTGCCAGCATCTGTGTCAGCACACCTGTACTAGGTCACCATAATGGCTGCTGCCAATGTCTCAGTCCCTGGAGAGGTCTCACCTCTCAGCAAGATGCACCCAGAACCTATCAGGTGAGTCTCTTTTCACCAAAGGACTATATACCTTTCTTTCTGGTAATTTTAGCTTGCTTTTGGAAATGGGTGAATTTGTGCATGGGCCCTTT